>NC_091352.1:21407715-21430215 GCF_038502225.1 Cherax quadricarinatus | reverse complement strand
TGCTCCCTCTCTAAGGACCCACGGAGAGATGTTGTCCGGTCCCATTGCCTTTGAGGTATCGATGTCCCTTAGCAGTTTCTTCACCTCCTCCTCATCTGTATGTATGTCGTCCAACACTTGTTGGTGTATTCCTTGTTGGTGTCCCCATCTGGTCTGTCCCCCAGAGTCCTTCCTGTCTCTACTGTAAATACTTCCTTAAATCTCGTGTTGAGCTCCTCACATACCTCTTGATCGTTTCTTGTGAGTTCTCCACCTTCTTTCCTCAGCCTTATCACCTGGTCCTTGACTGTTGTCTTCCTCCTAATGTGGCTATACAGCAGTTTCGGGTCAGATTTGACTTTCGATGCTATGTCGTTTTCATGCTGTCGCTGGGCCTCCCTCCTTATCTGCGCATACTCGTTTCTGGCTCTTCTACTAATCTCCTTGTTTTCCTGGGTCCTATGCCTCCTGTACCTTTTCCATTCTCTGTTGCACTTAGTTTTTGCCTCCCTACACCTTCGGGTAAACCAAGGACTCGTTTTGGTCTTCCTATTATTTCTGTTTCCCTTGGGAACAAAACTTTCCTCTGCCTCCTTGCACTTTGTTGCCACATATTCCATCATCTCGTTTACTGATTTTCCTACCATTTCTCTGTCCCACTGAACCTCCTGCAGGAAGTCATACCTGTGTAGTCCCCCCTTTTATAGTTTGGCCTGTCCCCTTCAGTTCCTGTTACCTTCTCCACTTGTAACTCTACTATATAGTCAAAACTCAGAACCACATGATCGCTAGCTCCAAGGGGCCTCTCGTAAGTGATGTCCTCAATGTCTGAACTGCTCAGGGTGAACACAAGATCCAGTCTTGCTGGCTCATCCTCCCCTCTCTCTCTGGTTGTGTCCCTGACATGTTGATGCATGTGATGTGTGTGTGCGCGTGTGTGCACGCGTGTGTGTGCGCGTGTGTGTGTGCGCGTGTGTGCGCGCGTGTGTGTGCGCGTGTGCGTGCACGTGTGTGTGTGCGCGCGCGCGTGTGTGCGCGCGCGTGTGCGCGCGCGCGTGTGTGCGCGCGCGTGTGTGCGCGCGTGTGTGCGCGCGTGTGTGCGCGCGTGTGTGTGCGCGTGTGCGTGCACGTGTGTGTGCGCGCGCGCGTGTGTGTGTGTGCGCGCGCGCGTGTGTGCGCGCGCGCGTGTGTGCGCGCGCGTGTGTGTGTGCGCGCGCGTGTGTGTGTGTGCGCGCGCGCGTGTGTGTGCGCGTGTGTGCACGCGCGTGTGTGTACTCACCTAGTTGAGGTTGCGGGGGTCGAGTCCGAGCTCCTGGCCCCGCCTCTTCACTGATCGCTACTAGGTCACTCTCCCTGAGCCGTGAGCTTTATCATACCTCTGCTTAAAGCTATGTATGGATCCTGCCTCCACTACATCACTTCCCAAACTATTCCACTTACTGACTACTCTGTGGCTGAAGAAATACTTCCTAACATCCCTGTGATTCATCTGTTTCTTCAGCTTCCAACTGTGTCCCCTTGTTACTGTGTCCAATCTCTGGAACATCCTGTCTTTGTCCACCTTGTCAATTCCTCTCAGTATTTTGTATGTCGTTATCATGTCCCCCCTATCTCTCCTGTCCTCCAGTGTCGTCAGGTTGATTTCCCTTAACCTCTCCTCGTAGGACATACCTCTTAGCTCTGGGACTAGTCTTGTTGCAAACCTTTGCACTTTCTCTAGTTTCTTTACGTGCTTGGCTAGGTGTGGGTTCCAAACTGGTGCCGCAGACTCCGATATGGGCCTAACGTACACGGTGTACAGGGTCCTGAACGATTCCTTATTAAGATGTCGGAATGCTGTTCTGAGGTTTGACTTGACTTAAGAAATCGTAATGACACGATTGCAAATAAACCATACCCCCGGCCGGGATTGAACCCGCGGTCATAGTCTCAAAACTCCAGCCCGTCGCGTTAGCCACTAGACCAGCTAGCCACAATAAGATGAATCTTATTGTGGCTAGCTGGTCTAGTGGCTAACGCGACGGGCTGGAGTTTTGAGACTCTATGACCGCGGGTTCAATCCCGGCCGGGGGTATGGTTCTGAGGTTTGCTAGGGGCCCATATGCTGCAGCAGTTATTTGGTTGATGTGCGCTTCAGATGTGCCTGGTGTTATACTCACCCCAAAATCTTTTTCCTTGAGTGAGGTTTGTAGTGTGTGCGCGTGTGTGTGCGCGCGTGTGTGCGCGTGTGCGCGCGTGTGCGCGCGCGTGTATGGTGTGGCCGGTTATTGAAATGGGGCTTCTGGGAGCGAGGTGGAGGTTTCATTAATATGTTTTACTCGGTTCTGAAGGTTCTGCCAAGGTGTCCTCTTCGATACTTTTAACAGAGGGACCATGTGGAAGATATTTTGGTAATGTGCACAGAATTTTTTGTGTTGTGAAAGAAGCGGGGTTTTTGTTTCGTTGCCCCTGAGACTAATGTATGATTCTTATTCCCCCTTACTACTGTAGTAAGGGCGAGGTGTCAGTTTAGAATGTTCTGTGTTATAGGAGACGGCATTGAACGTTGCCCTATTAAGTGCTCATCTCTGATTGGAGGTTAACGAGGGAGGAATATATATACACATACGGATTAAGGGGATATTTTTCAAACTGTTCATACTGTGTACCTTGTGTGTGGTGTGAGGAGGCATATTCATTTATTCTAGTGTATGCAATGTTGCATGAGCTGTGTTAGGGTATATTTTGTGTGGGGGGGGGGCTATTAGTCTCCTTGAAAATATTGTATTGGGGATTTAATTTTCGAATGTGTATGTACATAAAATGTTACTATACAACACAGTTGTGAGTAAAAGGCATTAGTGTATAATTAATGTTTAGTATATAAAGTTTTTATACAAGATATAAATAAGAGAACCAGTTTTGTGTTGTAGCTATTTTTTGGTTGAGGAATGTTCAGGTGTAGGTCGTCCTCTGTTTAGTTCTAGGTTTTCTTATATTGTTGCTTACTTTTTCTTGTTAGGTCATTATGTATCACAACATGTATAATGTATACTGTTTCTAAATAAAAAAAAATGAATCAGAGCTGAGTATTTTGCTTCAGCTCCAGGGGTTATTTAACGTGCTTTATGTAATAACTTTGATTTCAGCTCATTTATGTAAGCGTGTAGTATTATTATTATTATAATCATGGGGAACGTTAAACCCGTAGGAACTGTAAGCATGTAGACAGGGTAAAGCATATAACAAACTACCACTGCGATAGTTTGTAAATCTCGGCGAGTGTTAACTTGCAGCCTGGTATTCCCTTGGTTTTCATTGGTTCCCTTTGCTCTCGCATCGTAATTTCATTACCTAAATTTCATCACTTTGTGCTGAGCGGCGATGACGACAGGTGTGTAGTAGACCTCTCAATACCGTTACTACAGTGATTAACAGAGGTGTGACTAACACCTTCATACTCTCATACATGCATCTGTCCTGTCCTACAGCTTGTGCGTGACGTCTTGGCTGGGATCCTGCGACATCTTGTGGATCAGTTAGTGTAACCAGAGTCCTAGATCCTTGCAGTCATCCAGGGACGCCCAACGAAATATTACGAACTTCGTTGGGCGACTAGAGGCGCCAACAAGTGACAGCAGATACTTGCGTTGGTGAGTTATGATTATTTTTCTTAAATCACACTTTGTTATTACTGATTTACACAGCACGGCCAGTTCCTAGTGAATTCTTGAGCAGATCGTAAATATCAGGTCACTGAAGTTCAAGGTACAAAGCAATGGGCTCTGTCCCATAAATTTGCATATAATTATGACCCATGTAGCAGCTACTTGTTATTTGTTTCGCGTGAGATGACGGGAATGCGGTATTATTTATGGCATCCTGTGAACTGCGTGTGTCATAACGAACAAGCTAGATACCTACAAATATATTAATAAATGACCGGTATTAAAAAGTCATTTTTTGAATATGTGAAATGCAATATTTTACACTTAACCTCGTCTAGATATTTGTGTACCGTCACAGCCTCGGAATGTTAAATTGCAGAGCTTGGTCTCTTATACCCGTTATGGATCGGTATAAGTTGTCTGCGAGTTAAGTTGTGCTACGTCCTGGATGTCTCTAGTTATGAGACTGATTTGCTTGTTACTCTTATGCACAGTTGGCTCCAAGAAAGATGAAATTAGCTGTGGCGACGTAGAGAAGTGTGGCAGCTCGTGGTGAAAACGATTTTGAAAACCGTGAAGTTAAAAAATGAGACACTCGTGAAACATTTGGGAATCTTTATTGAGGAAACTTTTCGCCAGCCAGTGGCTTCTTCAGTCTAATACAGAGAATAACAGTGGAAGATGAGAAATTTGAGGCAATCAGTCTCTCAGCCTGGAGTCGATGGGTTGAATCCATCAATCTTGAGAAATGTACAGCGTATGTGATGAGAAGTTGCAGTCAGGTGAGTAGAAGCACGAGGAGGCAGTCACCACTGGACAAGTCCACTGTTATTCCCTAGTACTGGACTGAAAAAGCCACTGGCTGGCGAAAAGTTATCCTTAATATTGATTCCTAAATGTTGCACAATTCTCATTCTTAATGTTGTAACTCACTGACGTAGTAAACTATTTTTTTAATGATTACGGTGTCCACAGATTTAGTGTTGTAACAGAGGCGATGATTTGTAGAAGAGTTGTCGATTTCTGTATATGTTGTTTTCCTTGTGGGTTTAGCGCTCACTTAGGATTGTAATGTATATGTTAAACGGTATTTTTTAAGACATCTTAGAAATATTTGAAGACAAGGCATAACAATTTCTTCTGCATTAGAAAAAGGCTTCAGTTTTTTAGCAAGTGCAAAACCAGTTTTGTAGGACGTTTCCGTCATTGCCAATCTTCCACAACTTCTTTTAACAAATATATTTTAACCTTTTCATTTCATCCTCTTTCTTAATAACGTACTCTTTTTGTAACCATTACACAAGCATTAACTTCAGTTTATAATCTGATTCAGCCTGATGGTTTTTTAGTGTCTATTATTAAGATCATATCTTCTATTATCCGGGGGAGTTTTTCACAAATAATGCACGACGGTTTTCCTAACGGACCTACAAACGATAAGAACTTATTTTCTCACTGACGTTATCACTATCCGCGTTTCTTTTTTACTGTGATGGGAAACTGACTAAAAACAGCTTGTTTCGAAAAGTACGAAAGTACGATTGTTCACAATGATTACTGCACAAAGAGTCGATTTTAAACTGGTAAAAACGTACGACCCACTGTAGCCACTGCTGGTACTTGGCACCTCATGATCTAACAATTAAACTTGCACATTTATGGAACGCCTACATTACGAAACTCCCTCTTTGTCCAGTGTCCCTGATAAGGGCATAGCATATGTAGTGAATATATAGCAACTCAAATGCGGTGTGGGTGTTAAGTGCAATTTGTTCCTAGTCTTAACTGAAAACAGAATAATGTGACAGATGACATTCGCTAAAATATGTACATGAAATAAAATTACTAAAATTGATTGCTAATTTTTTTATTTATTCTTGGTAAAACTTATCTCTAGCTATAAGTTACTTGAATTTATAATTTTCTACAAAATGGTTATTGGTTAATATTTTTTTGTATGAGCAGGCTTTCTTTATTATCACTGGGGTTCAAGCGCCACTTTTGCTCTGAATATTAGGTTAACACAACAATCTCAATATAAACAGCACGGGAATCAAGTGTGATATTCAGCAACACTTAAGATTGCAATAACTGCAAATTGGTCAGAAGCCAGAATCATAGTTTCTTGTTCCTCTTGGCTGGAAAGGAATATTTTAGAATCGGCAGTTATAAAATATTCTAAACGTTCACTATATAGCATTTTTGAATTGTTCAAACTTGGCTCTTAAGCCGGATTCCTGTCTCGGTTCTTTGGACTGTCATACATGTCGTAGTTCCATACTGACGAATTAAGTGTGTTTAGGGTGTGATTTTCCTGTCCTGTCTTTGTTTGACCAGAGTCTGCTATAAAGTTGGGTGGGATTAGTTTCTTTAATAAATTAGGGACGTCTCCCTCTCGTTTAAGTGAGTTGGACCTGAATCCATTTTCTTTAATATGACAATATGACATTTCCCGAAAACAATTGCCATAGACATTTGAAATCAGAATTTAAAGTCTTTTATAGCGTAACGGTTTGAGTTTGATGGCATGTTTGTGGTAATTGACATGTCACTAATGTTGTGCTCACTAAGTCATTACTACATTATCATTGATTATGGACTGGGCTGCCTATTTCTACTGCTTTAATATGCTGCCTGCATTTTCTGCCACTCGGCCCAGCACCTATTTCCGTTATTCTCGAAAGTCGTTTTCCTGAACGAATCTGCCTGGACTTCCTACTCATTTTGCAACATTGCAAGCTCCTGATGTGTTGAGTGCTGCAACATAAAAGGCCATTCAACTCTGTGGTTATTTACCATGCATGTCGTGCCGAATAGGTAAAACTTGCGACTTTGGCTTATATAGCGACGCTCTTCTTGCCGAATAAGGCAAGTGAAAATGTGTATGAAATAATTTCGCAAAAATCATTCTGAATCTAACGAAAAAAATATATTTCATTGTTTATTATTAAATTATTGTAAACTTATCTAAAATATATTTAGTTGATTTAGGCTAAATTAAATTGCGCTTGTTGTAGTAAGGTTAGGTAAGTTTTCTAAGGTTCTTTTGGTACAAAATTATTAATTTTTACATTAACATAAATGAAAAAAAATATGTATCTTTAAACGTATAAGAGAAAATTTTAGAAAGGACTTTATTTTAATTGAGGTCTTGCTAACTGACCAGTTTTACCTATTCGGCACGATATTTATAATCAACGAATCAGTGTTTCCGTATGTTCGTGATTCATTTTTCAACATTTTCACTTATCGCCCCATAAATCGCCACACCCCGACACAGGCGGCCTAGTTTTCCTCCCACACACCCCAGGCTTCTTTTATTTACTGCTGTGTTCTAATGCAGCAGGTTACGTTCAGTGCTCAAAGAATACCAGTGCCTTAAATCAGAAAAACGAAACCACTTTTACTGTTATCTGATGGTCAAACCAGTCAGTGTGGCCTGGTGGCTAAAGCTCCCGCTTCACACACGGAGGGCCTGGGTTCGATTCCCGGCGGGTGGAAACATTTTCGACACGTTTCCTTACACCTGTTGTCCTGTTCACCTAGCAGCAAATAGGTACCTGGGTGTTAGTCGACTGGTGTGGGTCGCATCCTGGGGAACAAGATTGAGGACCACAATGGAAATAAGTTACAGTCCTCGATGACGCACTGACTTTCTTGGGTTATCCTGGGTGGCTAACCCCCCGGGGTTAAAAATCCGAAAGAAATCTTATCTTAGCGTTTATGACAAAGGAATTATTTGTTGGCTGGTTAAAACATTTTATTCTTGAAAGTCATGATTTACCAGCACTGCAAGTACTTATCATTCAAGCTTTTCTCTACTCTTTAACGCTTAGTTCTGACAATAATAATTTTCCCGACTCTTGATGAGTGTCTAATTCCTCATTAATTGTACATGTGTTTCCTGAAGTGGTTCCCTCCTATCACCTCAGTCTCCCACATGGAGTGTGTTGCACTCCCTCACACTAGTTTGTGTTGCTTTCATAGTAACTAAATTTCTGATTGTACTGAATGGAATGTTGACCCATAAACAACGACCTGCTACACTTGTTCGTACACCATAACGAGGACATAGGGAGGGGGAGGGTACTATGAATTATGTATATTTTAGAGCAGGCTTAGAAATGACCTGAGGCAGGATGACAGCTCTTTGCCTGTAAAACTGATCCTTGTTTAAAATAACAGAGTTACAGTAGTAGTAAATGCAGTAATAGTACTAGCAGTAGCTATAGTATTGGAAGTAGTAGCAACAGTTGTAGTTGTTGCTGTCAATCATTATTCTTTATTTCGTACAGAATTAAAAAAAAAAGATACACATCATTTTGTGTGTGTATGTGTGTGTATGTGTGTGTGTGTGTGTGTGTGTGTATGTGTGTGTGTATGTGTGTGTATGTATGTGTGTATGTGTGTATGTATGTGTGTATGTATGTGTGTGTATGTGTATGTGTGTATGTATATGTATGTGTGTGTGTGTGTATGTATGTGTGTGTATGTGTGTGTATGTATGTGTGAGTATGTATGTGTGTGTATGTATGTGTGTGTATGTATGTGTGTGTATGTGTGTATGTGTATGTATGTGTATGTGTGTATGTATGTGTGTATATGTGTGTATGTATGCGTGTGTGTGTGTATATATATATATATATATATATATATATAGTTTATATATATATATGTTTATATATATATATATATAGTTTATATATATATATATATATAGTTATATATATATATATATATATATATATATATATATATATATATATATATATATATATATATATATATATATATATATATATATATATATATATATAATATATAGTTTATAATACACAAAAATCACAAAAGTATTATGTATAAAAAATTATCCTCAAAATAAAAAGGAAAAATCAAGTAACATACCTGTCTGATAAGACAATGTTCTCTGAGAGACTCGAGCTTCTACACCCAACTAATGCGATCATCATAAACATTACACTCATAAACATTACATCTATATTTATATAATAAGCTGACTCTCCAACAAATGATCAAATATAAGAACAGATAAGTAGTTTCATTCTGTTAACAGAATTCTGTTGCCTTTTATATTTTGCTTTTAACAGAGAAATGTGATGTTCAGAAGGTAAATGATCACATGCGTCAGCAGTAACATGATTACTGGAACAGAGTGGAACGCTAAGATAAGTTTTAAGGCATTATTGAAGGTTGTATCAAATGATTTCAAAATGCACAGCAGTCGTGTCAACAATCATCTGGTTAAAGGCACACGGCAGCCGAGACAACTAAATTTTACACCAGGCACTGACAGGAAGCTCAGTGATCTCCAGGAATAAGTTATTACATCGTTTTATCAGTTCCTTATCTAAATGCTTACCGAATTATATTTACCTCTTATATTTTTTTATATAATGGTAGTATCCCAAATTGGAAAGAAAATAATATAGGAAGGAAATAAATGATTAAACTGAAAATACGCTAATACTGTAAACTAATGTAAGAAGCGAATATAATAAGACAGTTGGGGTTAGGTTACTTGACAAGAGAGGTAGTGTAAGGATTAATCTCAGTCAGGGGATTTTTAAGTATTAATGGTATACAGTGACAAGATGATGCAGATCCATGTACAACACCCGAGAATCTTTATTTTGAAGTTTCGTCTTCATCCAGAGCTTTTTTTCAAATCGGTTTAGACATTATATACGATGACTGTGAGAGATGAGGTAATCGGTCTTGACAGACTGTCTTCCACATATAATGTCTGTATTGAATAGAAAAGAAAAGTTGGCCAATCTTCGGAATTGTTACTCAGGTGTTGCATATGTATCTAATTCATCCACCTCCTGCTTTAAATTTACTGCTATGAGCTATACAAATTTATATGATTCGATAATATGTGAGGTTGGATGAAGTCTTCTTTAGAAAGTAATATCACTGAAACTAATAATTTGGATGTCTTTTAAAATTAGATTTGACAAATGCTTGAGAATTGGTGGGTGTGACTAGAACCTGCCTCTCATGGGCCATTAAGCCTACTGCAGTCATCTATTCCTATGATCATATTCTTATGTTTATGCATGGAACTTCCAGCAGCTGGAGAGCAGTGTACGCTGCAGTTTACCTCGATCCGTTTTCATTATCTGTTACTCTCTTATTGGCTTCATCAGTTGATCGTAAGTTTAGTATTAGAGCCGTATATCACAGGCAGCTGCAATGCGAGAGTGAGGGTAAATATGGCTGTAATAATTCACAGTTGCAATGACATTACTGTGTTTTTTATTTCCACTGGCTGGGGTGGTGTTAACTGCATTGAACATGACTAAGTATTGAACACTTACAACCCTAATGGCAAAGCATTTTCAATGATTATATTAATTATAATAAGTTCACGTAAACTTTTCTAGCATGTTGGAAAATTATCCTAAATTAGTTTTTCTCGTGGTGAGAGGTAATCAGGAAAAATATCTATGCAGCTGTCACAAAGATTAGTAAAAGATAAACTTTCCAGGTAGGGACTTGTAATTATTGTTAAAAACATCTTCATTTGATGAACATTTTTTTTTTCATTAGTCTTGATTACTCTCCAAGCTGTGACTCGATATACATTCAATATTATTTAAGACTTGTTTACTATTCGACTTGCTCTGCCTCCAGGAAAACACTGAAATTTCTGTCACAAAGAAATTCGTGTATAATTTAGCCTAAGGCTGTGGAAGGAGGCGAATGTGTGGTGGTGGGTCCATGAAGATAGTCTTAAAAATAAGACAAAACAGCTCAGTAGGTACAATACCCTCGATGTCCTGTTTATTGTCCTGCGCTTCCTGAGGTAGTGTTGTGCCTTAATGAACGTTACGTTGTGAACACGGAAGTGATATATAGACAAGATTAATACTTTCACCAACCCTCCCCGGACTGTCGTATCTCACCTTGCTTATCCGCGCTGAGTCACCTCAAACTTTTAAGCCTTTGCAGTCTTTTCTGAGAACTACAGTGGAATATATAGTTATCAGATATTCTGCAGCATGAGTTGGAAAATGTAATGACATTTCGGGATACACTAGTATTAAAAAACATACAATCCAAGATTTAGCGGATGACAAATACTATTTTCCTAATCCTAAAAGATGACTTATATCGTATGTCAAGGCCATTTCCGCAGAAAAAGTTTGTTATCCATTAGGCAACAGAGACGAAGGTTTGCATTACGGCTCCACTGTAGACATCGGGCATAAAATGCTACTAATGTTTATTTTCCTGCTGGAATGCTCTAGTTTGAGGAGCCAACTCTCGTAGTGAGACTACAATGCTGAACATCCCGTTCTTGGATCGTAAGACACACGCCTCTTCTCGTTTCAGTCTGAACCCGAGAATAGGCGTGTGTCTTACGATCCAAGAACGGGATGTTCAGCATTGTAGTCTCACTACGAGAGTTGGCTCCTCAAACTAGAGCATTCCAGCAGGAAAATAAACATTAGTAGCATTTTATGCCCGATGTCTACAGTGGAGCCGTAATGCAAACCTTCGTCTCTGTTGCCTACGAGAGTTGGCTCCTCAAACTAGAGCATTCCAGCAGGAAAATAAATATTAGAACATTTTATGCCTGATGTCTAAAGTGGTGCCGTAATGTAAAAACCTTCATCTCTGTTGCCTAATGAGTAACCAACTTTTTCTTGTTGAATGCAAGGTTCACTTTATTGGTCTGCAGTGTCTTAATTGACCCATTTTATTAAATTTTGACCCTGATAACAATTCAGTATTGAATAATGCCTCACGTGATTTGCTTTAAATGTTAACGCTGATGCATTCGATAAGCATAATTCCATATAAGTTTAGTTTGCGTAAATAGAAATTCAAAATGTTGCTGATTTTGTTAAGAGAGAACTCGGAATCGATGGATTCGGTTCAATTACTGGGGAATGGATTTTCTGTTAGGATTTAAATCTACAGTGTGTGTTATTAAAAAATCTTGGTATTAATTTTCAGCTGTGTAAATGTAAATGTTCCCATTTTAATAAACGTTAGGCTTTAAGCCCCATTAACCAACCTGCCTCTTCAAGGGCGGCTCCTTGGCGCGGTGAAGAGGCTTTTGGTATGAGGAATTAGACCTTTTGATCTCCTTTCTCAGACCGAACCTAATTACCCCCCCAATCCCCCTTCCCTATCCCATCTTCCCTATCCTCACTTTTTTCCCTTTCTTCCTCCTCCTCCCCATCCCTCCCTTATTCCCTTCCAATTTTTAGCCTTTGAGATTCTTCCCACAGGCACTAGTTCCTACATAGGGAAAAGGGTACCGGGGAACTTCCCATTCCGTTGTGGCCCTTGGCGGTGGTGTAGTTTGCCGTGGAATCTGGATCACCTGGATCTCTGGGGGGTGCCTTTGGGTGTCTTTCGGGTGACGGGTGTATCTCTGGAGGCTGCCTGTCGGATTACATGGGGTGGTGGCCAAAGGAGGTATGCTTTGTGGTGGGTGTCCGGCTGCCCTCTCTTTTATCCACCGAGGTGGCTCGGTAGATGTGAGGTTGCTATCCCGGATTCCTGGTTTACTGGGATGAAGGGTAGGGTAAGGCATGGGTTCTATGCAGCATCTGCACTACTTGTGGTGCTGAGGTCCTCTTGGGCGTGGAGGGGGATTTACGGCCCCCCCCTTTTTTTGTTTTTGTTTTCCTCCTACGAGCTATTCCTCCACGTTCCCCACCTTTTTTTTTTGCCTTTTTTTTTCTAAACAAGAAAAGAGACCTAACAATGGAGTCCCGAATCCATGAAACTGCTCCTCCGGGCCCCTTCCTGATACCACATCCTGTTCTGACCTTGCCTCGTTGTTTGACCCCTCTTCGGATATTTCTAATACCCCTGTACCTCTTGCTGGTGCCGTTTCTTCACCTGCTTCAGGTAACAGGGTTTCGACTGACTCCTTTGATACGTTTAACCTCCGCTCTTCTTTGACTATGCTTCCGGCTTCTTCCTCTAAGGTGCGGCGATTTTCGGATCGCCCACCCGTCCCACATTGGACCAACTCCGGTCCCACACCTAAACGCCCAAGACCATTCATTACCTGATACTTCTTCACCGCCTCTTCGTTCTACTCAGAAAAGACCAGCACGTCATGCACTCGCTTTCCAAGCTATGTTTCAAAATACACAATGGACCAAGTTTTTTTTTATTCTATGACCGACTTCCTCTACTGCCTACCTTTCCGACCATAGTATTGGCAAGGTGCTCCTATGCCATGTTGGTAGAGATATATCCTTTCATGCTCTCAAGTGCGATACACTCATCATCACTGTCCAGAATGCTACCGAAGCTCACGATCTTTCTCTCCTTACAAATCTCGATACTATTCCTGTAACTATTGAAAAGCAGCATTCCCTCAATTCTTGTAGTGGTACTGTAATTCTGCCTCATACCATTATCCAACAGAATTTCCAGACATGTGGCAATGACATTCTGGAACAGCTAGAACTCCAAGACCTACCCATCCTCAAAGTAGACACTTATGTCCTCTCCGTCTGCAGGCAGAGACAATGCCCTTATGTAGCTCACTTAACTTTCGACTGACGTGAGCTTCCGTGCTCTGTATGTAATGCGGGACGCAGTTTACAAGTTCGAAAGGTGATCCTTACACTGCAACAGTGTATAAATTGCTGGCATTTTGGTCATCCAGCAAAATATTTCAAGTCCATGGCTGAATGCCCAGTCTGTGATGCCGACGACCATTCCAATACATTTTGTAGTCTACCTCCCTCTTGCCTTAATTGTCATGAGGCTCACCCATCTTACTTTCGCCTTTGCCAAGTTTACTTCAATGAGCGTGAAATCCGTTGTCTCAAGGAGGCAGAAGGCCTCCCATATGCTATGGCACTCTCTCATCTACGCCTCAAAAGAAAACTTCACCTTATTTCTTATTCTCGAGTTGCTAAACGTTCCCCTTCCTCTGGGGTCGCAACTTCTGCAGCCTCCTCTGTGGTCACCTCTTCCTCGGTCACACCTGTCCCTAATTCTTTTGCTGTTCTGGATTCAGAGGTCCCTACCTCTGCACCTCATTCTGTTCCTACCTCCTCTTCTCACTCAAAAGTTTCTGTATCTACAAGACCTCGTACAACACCTACTACCCATCGCTCCTCTCCTCCGAAGTCGAAAACATCACCCCATTCCCTTCTGCAACCTGCACATTTTTCCCTTCCATTCTCTGTACCCAATTCTTCACCTCTAACTGGCTCTGTTCATCCTCCTCGTAGAGAATCTTCTTCCTTTGTCCCCTCCCAAGCTTCTCAAGTTCCCTCTACCCTTTCGTCTCCTACTACCTTGGTACAGTCCATCGCCCCCCCCGATCTTAATTCTCCCTCCTTCTTCCATCTCCACATACACTTGAAGCTATCTCAGAATATACTGAGGAGACTAGACCAATGATGGACACCGATCCACCTCCTGTTCCTCCTCTTCACTCTTCTCCGTCTGCACAACTCCTTTCTTCGCAACGTCCCAATCCTTCGGTACTTAAAAGATTTCCGCTACTTCCACATGTAGACTTTTCTAACCCTACTAGTCCGTAGATACCTCTACCTTCAGATTTCTTGTATCTTTCTCTTCGCAAATCATGGCTTATTTACAGTGGAATATCCGCAGCCTCGAGTAACCGGAGTGACCTCCAGGTGTTTTTCCTCTTGTGTTTGTTGGCAAGAACCTAAATTACTCTCCACTGTTGTCCATCCCATCTCAGGCTATGAGTTATTATATTCCTCAGATCCTTTTCCCGATGGAACCTTCAATGAAAGTACACATTTTATACGCATCAGTATTCCATACAGTCAGCTCTTTGTTCATACTTCGCTGCATTACACTGCAGCCTGTATCCACTTGAATAAATGGTATACTGTCTGTTCTTTGTATTTCTCTCCTTCTCGGGCCTTATCTATCCCAGATGTTGCATTTCTGGTTCCTTCCTTACCGCCACCACTTCTGTTACTAGGCGATTTTAATAGCCACCATTTCCTCTGGGGAAGGGGGTCTCACTGTGACTCCTACGGCATTCCATGTTTTAAATATGGGTTCTCCCACCCATTTTGATCCTCGTACTCGTTCTCTCTTGCATCAATCTCTCGGTCTGTTCTTCCTCAGTTGTACTGGATTTCACCTGGTCTGTCCTCCCGGACTTGCATAAGTGATCATTTTCCAATCATCCTTACTTTTCCTTCGTATTCACCACCTCCTCGTAGCCCATACTGGCAATTTGACCGAGTAAATTGGGACCTTTACTTGCATCTAACTGCTTTTAGTGAGGTTCCTTCTTCATCCACCATCGATGAGCTTTTACACCTCTTCTCGACCTCAGTTTTAACCGCAGCTTCACATTCTGTACCCCAAACCTCGGGCAGGTATTCTCAGATGTGCATGCCTTGGTGGTCTCCAGCTTGTGCTTGGGCAGTACGTTTGAAACATGTTGCGTGTGCCAGGTACCTGTACAATAGAACCACAGAGAGAGTAGATACTCGTTGTCATCTCTGACGCTAAATGCACTTGCTAGCGGGATTGTTTCTACCATCACTTCTGCTTCCTCTGAGGGCAGTCTGGAAAAAAAGTACGGAAACTGAGTGGTAAGTACTCTCTCGACCTAGCTCCTGTTCTTCGGGTTGCCGGTGTTGATATCGCAAAACCCTCTTGATGTTGCCACTGAAATTGATGATCATCTTGTCCGTATCTCTCGGGGCTTCATCTATGCCCCTAGTTTCATTACTCAGTCTGCCAGAGTGTTAGAGCCCTTAAACTTTTCTTCTATCAGAAAAGAATCTTATAATGTGCCTTTTACACTTCTGGAACTGGGGGCAACACTGTCAGTTTGCCGGTCATCGGTAGCTGAGCTAGACGGCATTCGTATTCTTATGCTACAGCATTTACATCGGCCATCCTCTTAAGACTCTCTAGTCTTGTTTGGTCCCAAGGAGTTCTTCCCCAGCTGTGGAATGATGCCTCCCACTATCGTCCCATTGCTCTTACCAGTGCAGTTTGTAAGGTGATGGAACGTTTGGTAAATAGACGTTTGATGTGGTATTTAGAGAGAGAGAACACTCCACTAGTCAATATAGCTTTCGCAAGGGCCGTTCTACCATTGATCCCTTACTACGCATTACGTATGTCCGTAATGCCTTTGTCAATAACCATTCAGTTATCGCCATCTTTTTTGACCTTGAAAAGGCATATGACACAACTTAGAGGTATAATATCTTGACCCAGTCCCACTCCTTAGGCCTCCGAGGCAATCTACCATTTTTCCTTCAAGTTAATATGTTTTCCCCGGACTTTGTCCTAGCTGAAGGTGTCCCCAAGGGGTGTGTTCTGTGCATCACACTTTTTCTCCTGGCTATTAATGATCTGGCCTCTATTCTTCCATCCAGTATTTGGTCATCGCTCTATGTTGATGACTTCGCTATAGCTTGTGCAGGCGCTGACTGCCACCTCATTGCAGTTTCTCTCCAGCAAGCGGTCAACCGTGTTTCCAATTGGGCCACCACTCATGGGTTTAAATTTTCAAGTACTAAAACTCGCCAAATTACTTTCAATAGACATTCTGTCGTCTCTGATCACCCATTGTACCTATACGGCTCGAATATCTCAGAACGTGACCGTAGGTTTGACCGTAGGTTATCCTGGAAACTTCACATTACCTCTCTGAAGGCAACTTGTCACACCTGGCTGAAGCTCATCTTTTAACTTTGACTACATTCAGCCCTAATTTTATCGAAACTATTATGGCGACCAGACATATTCAGCGGCCTCTGCTGCAACTCTCTCTAGCCTTGATCCCATCCATCACCATGGATTACGTTTATGCCTCGGTGCTTTTCGCTCTTCACTGAATGAGAGCCTCTATGCAGAGGCAAATATTCCATCCTTGACCAATCGCCGTGATGCTCATTGCCTTCGCAATTATGTTCGCTCTCATGACCTCCGCAATCCTTCCATATATAGGATAGCCACTGATGTTAGTAGATGTTCTTTATTTGTTCGTCGCCCCTGTTGGCTCCGTCCCTTTTCTCTTCGCTTACATTCGCTCTTCTCTTTAGTTACCACCCTTCTATCTTCATGTAGCATCTATTTTTCTATACCCCCTTGAAAAGTTCCAGCTGTTCGTGTCTGTTTTTTCCCCACTGCCATGCGCGAAAGACCAACTGTCTACAGTGGCTTCTCACTTTTTCTTAACCACTTCCGATCTCATTCTCATGCCACCTCACTATACACAGATGGTTCTAAGTCTTCTGACGACAACTTATTCGCAGCAGTGTTTCCGGACAGCATCGTGCGAGGGCATTTATTATCCTCGGTTAGTATTTTTACGGCTGAATTGTATGCCATTCTTGTAGCACTTATCCGTATTGCATCTGTGCCTGTGTCACCATTTGTGGTCGTTTAAGGCTCCCTTAGTGCTTTACATGCTATCCGAAAATTTGATACACCTCACCCGCTAGTTCTTCACATCGAACTTTGGTTATGCTGTATCTCTAGCAAACGCAAAGATAGTTTTTTGCTGGGTCCCTGGTCATGTTGACGTACAGGGCAAAGAACAGGCAGACACTGCTGCAGTTTCATGTGTGTGTTCCTTTCACAAACTATTTTGCTGTAATTGCAACCCACCTTCACCCCATTTGGCAACAACGTTGGTCGGATCTGCTCCATAACAAACTACAGTCTATTAAACCGAGTATAGGTTTCTGGCCGTATTCTTGTCATCAATGTCAAGGTTGGGAGACTACTCTCTCCCGTCTTCGCATCGGCCACACTCGTCTTACTCATGGAGAGGCACCCTATTCCTCTGTGAACATTGTCAGGCTCCAGATTCTGTTAGCCACATTCTTTTTGGATTGCCCACTCTGTCAACGAGAACGCAGAATTTACCTCCAACAACATCACTCCGCTACCCTTTCTTTACCTTCCCTTCTTGCTGATGGATCCTCTTTTAACCCAGACTCTCTCATTGACTTCTTGACAGCAACTGATTTACAGCACAAACTCTGATGATGATGCCTCTAGTACTCCTCACAGCCCTTTCTACCTAAATCTCTTGCTACCCTCTGCCCCCCTGCACTATCCACTGCCCTGCTGTACTCTATGCCCTAATAATCATCCCTCTCTTGCTACCCAATACCCGGCCATCCTTCTCTGCCCTGCTGTGCTATATGACCCTTGTAGGTTTAGCGCTTCTTATTTTATTATAGTAATAACCAACCAGCCATTTTAAATTAGCTTCTCTGTAATAGAAAGTATCTCTTGTGATCGGCTTCAAACAGGTTTATTCTAATGGTAAGTAGATATTTTGTTTTTAATATAGCCGGTTTAGGAGCCAGATTGACAATAATAAAAAATATCAAATTGAATTTTCTTAGAAAACACGATAAAATATATACACCATATATTGTGCACTATGCAATGGGGATTAATTAAGATTACTCTTTATCACAATTTCAGTTCACTATATTACTGCACATTCATATTATTATCCCTCGCTATATTACTTATACGATAGTTCAATACTCATCTGCTTGTTTATTTCCACTTCTCTGTTGACATCTGGGAATAATTTGCTAGTGCTGCTCGTCCATATATTATACACTATGCAATGTGGGATTTGTAAAGCTGTTGTAATCCACAATTTAAGATCACTATATCACTATACATCAACACCCTCATCACTCCCTATATTACATATGACGATACCTTTATCATTTGCTATATTACGTATGACGATACCATCACTCGGTATTTTACGCATGATGATACCCTTGCTGTATTACGTATGACGATACGGGTAACAGTCCTTCAGTATACAATAACACGACTCATTGCGTGGAGAACCTTTAGGCCTAGCTACCACCCATTCCACTTCTAGCACTTATTACTAATAATTTTTATCTATTTTTTTCCTGCAGCTTTAAAAATAGTCCTTTTCTTGACTCGGAATTTATGCTTGACACTATAATCTATATTTTTCTCGTCAGTGTTCACTGATATTTCCTTTATGTAGGTTTTAAATGAGTATATACACTTGGTTTGCACACGCCTATTTTCCGCGCTCTGTTCCCTCTGGGGACCGTCAGAGAAACAAATTTGACGGAGCTCAGACACGCGTGACTGCCTTCCGTGGAGCCCCACACAGGGCAAATTTAATTTTTTGATAGCTAGCAAAGAACTAAGGAGTCTAAGACTGCCACATAATGTTGAGGTAGGCATAGATGCTATATGTATAATTGCAATAAAAATTGCATACAGTTCAACTGTAAAAATGCAAGCCGAGTCTAATAAATGACCTCTAGCACTGTTTGGGAACGCTGCTGCAAACCTGACACTGTCAGAGGATTTAGAACCATCATTGTAAACTGCGATGGCATGAGAATGAGACAGTAAGTGGTTAAGAAAAAAGGGGCGAGAAGCAGCTGTATGTATTTGAGCTTTCACGCATGGCAGTTAGGAAGAACAGATATTAACTGTCGGAACCTCCAAAGGAGAGAGAGACAGGTTAGATGCTAGCTGGACATGGAAACGGGGCAACTGAAGGGAAGTCAAGAGCGAGTGAAGGCGAAGAGAAAAGGGACGGAGTAAACATGGGCGGCGAACAAATGGACTTCTAATAACGTCCGTTTCTATCCTGTATGTGGAAGGATCGTGAAGGTAATGAGAGGGGACAAAACGAAGGCAATGGCATCACGGCGATCGTTCAAGGATGGAACATTCGCCTTTGCATATGGGCTCTTGACAGGTGAGGAGCGAAAAGCACCTAGACATAAACGTAATCCCCGATGATATATGAGATCCAGTTTAGAAAGAGTTGTGGGAGAGGCCACAGAATATATCTGGTCGCCATAGTCTAGTTTCGATCAAATTAGGGCTGAATGCAGTCGAAGGAGAGTTTGACGATCCTTCCCCATGAAAGACGAGCAAAAGTTTTAACAAGGTTCAGCCGGCTGTGCAAGTTGCTTTCAGGGAGGTAATGTGAGGTTTGCAGGACAACCAGCGATCAAACAGAAGGCCGAGAAATGTGACCATATCACGTTCAGGGATACATGAGCCATACAGGGACGACATCGTCTGGTAAAAGTAATTTGGTGTGTTTTAGCACTATAAAATTTAAACCCATGAGTAGTGGCCCAATGGGAAACTCTGTAGACAGCATTCTGGAGTGAGGCTGCTGCTAGGCGACAGTCAGCGCCTGCACAAACTATAGTGAAGTCATCAGCACAGAGTGATGACCAAATATTAGATGGGAGAATAGAGGCTAACACCGGCAATCCTCAGAACGGGAGACGGGTCTGAAGAGTATTTGCCACTCATTTTCTGTACTATTATCCAGACTACTCTCAAGAAGCAGAAGTGTGTTTAGCTTCTCGAATGACACGTTGGGTAACCGCCCTCTCCAGCTTAAAATCAAGGAGTCGTTCTGCGGTCCTACTGAAACAATTCCGGCCCCATAAAACAAGTTTCAAACGCACTACAAGAGCACAAGTAAGAGATCATCAATACATGCATTTCTGTAAGTATCTAACTGTGGTTTGAGGGATTATATTCGAGGTTGCGGTTAAAACCGACGACAAAAATAGCTGTAATAATTCAGCCGTTGAGAAATGAGAAAGTTCTTCACTAAAAATAGTTTGACAGGAGTAAATGGCCCAATTCGCCCATTCAAACTGCTAAAGTGGGCTAGGAGGCAGTTGAGAATACGAATGAGAAGTAGGATTGGAAAAATGATCGTTGTCATGTAAATCAGAGTACAGACCAGATAAAATAGAGTGCAGTTGAGAAGGAGCAAACTGAAAGATGTATGCGAGATAGGAGTTTGATTGGGAGGGTGAAAATGATTGCAACTGTATTTAAAACATCGAGGGGAAGAGGAGTGAGAATAGCCTCTAACTGGTCGCCGCGAGAGGCACAGTGAAACTCTTCCCAGAGGAAATGATGTGCATTAAAATCTCTTAACAAGAGAGGAAAAGGTAGGGAAGAAATCGGAAATGCCACATCAGGAATAGATAATGGCCGAGAGGGAGAGACTGTATACCACTTGTCCAAGAGGATATTGGCGTGTAATGCAGTGAAGTATGGACAAGGACCCGAGAATGTGGTATACCTTGGCGCATATGAAGTGCACTTTCATTGAATGTTCCATCTTGGAAAGGATCCGATGATTGTAATAATATACAGCCCGAGACGGGGCGAAAAACAGTGGAGTGCAATATTGGTTTTTGAAAATAGACACAAATAAGAAATAACTGGGAAAGCAACACTTGATGCTTCCCCCAATTACTCTTGAGGCTTCGAATTTTCCATTGTAAATAAGCCATAATCGGCTAATAGTGTAACATAATATATTGCAGGCGTCTACAATACCAGCAGGGTCAGTAAAGTCGATATGCGGAGGCATATGGAGTGAAGTATTGGAATGTCGTGAAGAAAGGTGGTGTGAAGAAGGGTGTGGAGGACAAGACTGTGATGTGTGGGGAAAGTGGGCCTAGTGTTCATCATAAGTATTATCTCCTCGATAAATGCAGAGATGGCTTCACTAGTTTCTGACGAGAGAGAAGTCGGAGGGAGTTTGGCAGTGGAGGGAGAAGTAGTTTGGGTAAAAAGTGGGGAAACAATAGAAGAGCACCAAGGAAGGGATAGAGGTGTCTTGAACAAACTTCCGGAGGGACAGGTGAGGGAGCAACTGTACTTGGGTGTGGATAAACCTCGATAACAGTATCAGATGCATTCCGAGATAAAGGTTGAGACTCAGAGATAGGATGTGAAGAACGTTTAGGGGATGAAAAAGATTTGGACTCAAATGAAGTAGCAGTCTTTGTAAAACGGATATTTGGCGACGATTTAGATTGGCGGGGGCTTTCATATGTTGAAACATATAGTACTGGAAATGTGAAGAGGTAGGAGCAGTAAGAGATGATGAGGTTGGAACCTCAGAGCCCAGGATTGTAAAAGGGTTGGACACAGAGGCGACCGTGGAAGTAAGGGACACAGGAAATTGTGACAGCAGGCACTGCTGAAATGTGGAGCTGTCTAGTGACCCTGGAATAAGAGAACCTTGGAAGTCTCCTGTGAAGGTGGAGATGCGAGACCGCCATGGCGTAGGAGAAGCCCTATTTATTTTTAAGACAACTGATCTCATTTTTCCTTAGGAAAATTTGGCATTGTCGAGTATAGGTAGGGTGTGCCTCTTTGCAAATGAAACAAGAGGGAGGGAGGCTGCTGCATGATAGACTATATGACCAGCTGCACCACAGACAGGATATTCTGGCACTGACTTGCAATATTTTGCTGAGTGGCCGAACGCCAGCAATTTCTACATTATTGTGGGGTAGGGACCACCTCCCACACTTGTAGATGTTGTCCCACTATGTATACAGATGGTGGCAGTTCCCAACTGTCATAAGTTAGTCTGACTATATTGCGCGGATAGCGCCTCCGCCCACGGGTAGGGAGTACGTGTCAACTTAAATGATCAGGAGATTCTGGAGCTCGAGTTGCTCTAGAACGTAGTCATAACATGCAAGAAAGTCGCTTTCTATGATAGTATGTGGAAGGAAAATAGATCCATAGCAAGAATTAAGGGAGAGATGTTTGCGAATTATAACTGGTGTGTTGTCAACATCAAGAAGTGAAAGATTGAGCTTGTTCTGCTGTTTGAACTGTTACTATAAATGTGCTGCTCTTAAGAGCATAGAAGGAAATGTTCAGCCCAACATGGCAAAAGAGCACCTTACTGATGCTGTGGTCAGAAAGATAGAAGATGGTTGAAGCATAAAGAATTTCGTCCAACAAAGACTTTGAGTAAGGGGAGGAATTGTTTAGTTGGTCGTTTTTTAGAAGCATGAGAGGAAACTGAGGCAGGGTCACT
>NC_091352.1:21365215-21397715 GCF_038502225.1 Cherax quadricarinatus | reverse complement strand
AAAAACTAAAACATTAGTCACGCTACAAACCAAAGGAAGCTCAGCATTAATATGATAGTGTTTTGCGAGTCTCAGTTCCTGGTTCTTTCACGAAGACAACTTCGCAAAATGGTAGTAACAACCTTGGCACTCCACGTCCCGGCCAAACATTGCACGAATAGCTCTTATTACATTATCGTCATAGTTATCACAGTTTGCACATTGATACCATAGTTCAGGTCTGCACATTTATCAACTATAGCCTGAAAAAATTCTTCATCAGTGTCACGAGTCTTGTTTGGATGATCGTGCACTGAAGTAATAGTTATATTATGGAAAGGTACGCGGATGATATGGAACTGTTCGAATATGTTTGGAGGCATAGCAAAGTTACAATCTCTCTCTCTCTCTCTCTCTCTCTCTCTCTCTCTCTCTCTATATATATATATATATATATATATATATATATATATATATATATATATATATATATATATATTATCGTAATTAGCAAGGTGTGTAAGGCCATCACTGGTGCCAAATGCTAGGATGTGGTTGTTTACATTTGGTTCGTTATCGTAGTATAGAAAATCCTTGCAACTGGGGCCAATTGTCTGAGTAAACTGTAGAAATATTGCCTAGATATTTAAACAGACTTGGTGCAGATGGAGTCGGCCGTTGGTCTAAGAGTTTGTGTGCAAGTAAGAGAGGAGATTCAGTGTACGTACGTCATTGCACTGACTCACACCATGACTATGGACCTAAGCTAGTACGTCTCCAGCTTGGTCTTTCACCTAGTTTAAATTTTTTGCAAAAAGAATTTGGGACTGATCAGGGGCATGGTTTTGAGGCTGGACTATCTCTGGATTTTCTCTTTGTAGATTAGCGTCATACTGCACCGACAGCATCCAGTAGATATCTGAAGACGCTTCCACTAAATTATGGTTTTGTAAGTGACGTGTTTGGTATTCATGTGCGTGTTGTAGCAAATTTTTGAACCACTCTTATTAATGTCGATAATATCTATGACTGAGTGTAAAAATTATTTTTCACTTCTTATGACCAGAGCTTTGGTAAGATAGGTAAGGAAGAAGGATGGGTAAGGATAGAAATATTGGAAAAGGGTGGGAGGGGGGAGAGAGGTAGGATATAAAAGGTAAATGGCCCAACCACTTTGATGTAATTTAAAAAGTGTATGTGAAATGATATTCTTGAAGGGGTATAATACTAACCCATCAGTCACATAGATATACAAGTCCATGACTCTGAATTGGTAGTAATTATACAAGTTGCAATTTTTTTTTTTTTTTTTTTTTTTTTTTTTTTTTTTTTTTTTTTTTTTTTTTTTTTTTTTTTTTTGCGATTGCACAACGGATATTTAAGCGACAATGAAGGCAATAATTTCCTGGCCAGTTTATAGAATTACTTGACAATGGCTTCTTACAGTTGGTGTCCCGCCATAGTAAATATAGCATAATTTTTACATTAGATTGTTATATAAGATGTCTCCCTAATTAGGGGCGATGATTTTCACAGTAAACATAGAAGGGTTCTGGTGTTACCCGATCATCTTCATCAGGGAGGTTGCTCAATATCATTGGTCGATGGTAATCGTCTTTATAGATAAAACGACGGACCCTCTGTGGGAGAGTCATTCTTTGAGTCCTGTGAGGAGGAGTATTGATATAATCCGTGGTATTTACAACTTGTAGAGGATGTTCTCTATCTGGCATGTATAGTTCTTGCATTGTATAGAGTTTTCTTCTTCAGGGTGTCAAGGCGTACATTTAAGGCCGTAATATCTTGTACGTGTAAATCTGCCATTTTAACTCTCCTCCTGGTGCCCATAATGAAGCGGAGAGCTCTATTCTGGACCCGTTGCAACCGTAGCATGTTGGTCTTTGTTGTTAATATCATTGGGACACATGGGTATTCGAGTATTGGTCTTATTATCATTTTATACAGATGTTTTTTGACATGTGGAGGGGCTTGATTGAATCGAAAGAGACTGCTAAGACCGGCTTTGGCTATGTTGATCTTTTTAGTTATATGAGATGTTGAGTGGAGCAGCCTGTCTATTTCATATCCCAAGATCTTGTTAGGGTTTCTAATGGCTACAGATGTACCTCTGATGGAGATACCCCCTTTATCTTCGATTGTTGATGCAAAACATCCTATCGTGCTAACAAGGACTTTGTCAGGATTTGTCGTAATTCTCCATTTCTTTTCCCAATTAGATGTTCGACGAAGTTCAATATTAATTTTTTCTATGACTCTCTCATACTTGTATTTTCCTGTTACCGGAGTTGATGAGACGACATGAATAACATCATCTGCAAACTGCGTCACAATTGTATCATTAAACTCTGGTTGAGGAAGGTCATTCACATAAATGTTGAACAGAATTGGACTAAGACAAGAACCTTGTGGGACACCAACTGTCGGTATAAAAGGGTCTGTCGACCTGCCATGAAAGGTGGGAATGATTTTTCTTTGAGTTAAGAATTATATATTAATCTAAGAAAAGTCCAGTTATGGTCTGGTAGGTCAATAAGGTTGTATATAAGACCATCATGCCATAAGCTATCAAAAGCTTTATGAACATCTTTGGAGGCAATTAGGGCAAGATTGCCCTGATGTTTCAGACTCGCTACAGTATCGAAAATAACATTTATTGCATGATTGGTACCTCTGTGTTCTAAAGCCAAATTGTTTTTCAGTAAAAAGATGATTAAACTCCATATAGTAGTTCAGTCTGTTGGAAATGATCTTCTCAAGAACTTTTCCAGTGACTTCAAGTAAAGATATAGGTCTATAATTCCCTGGTTGATGAATGTCTTTATTGGGCTTAGCAAGAAAGATCATCCTAGCAGTCTTAAAAACCACTGGAAAATGTCCTGAGGCCAAGATGGCATTAAAGTTATTAACCAAAGATTGTTTACAATTTCTGGGTAGGAACTTTGTTTCATTGTTATTCCAGAGAGACCAGGGACTCTGTTTCGCATTCTTCCAATAACCTGACTCATCTCGAGTAATGTAATAGGTCTAGTAAGCGGGTGGGTATCTTCAAGAGTTGAAGTATCGATGGAAGGTAGTGGTTGTAGATCATCCAAGTTCTCATCTCTCCATTCATTTACCAACTGATAGTGATTATTGTTAAATTGACGACTGTTATTGTGGGAGAGAATTTTCTCCCATACATCACCCATCAAATTAGCCTGGTCCTGTGGATCGTCAAGTTTAATCTCAACATCATCATCCTCATCAGTGAAGGTATGAACTAGGTAGTTAGGAGCCTTGTGCTTTGCCCCTAAAAGTTGTCGGATCTTACTCCAAAATTTTGCTGGCTCACGTTTATACTGATTAGCTTGAAGAACTAGCAATTTCCATAAGTCCCGTTTGTGATGACTAATTAAGTTAATTCTTGCCTTAATCTATTCAATGTAGCTACAGGTGGTTGTCGCGATTGAAGATGCCTTCGACATTCTGCTTGATAATTTCTTAGTCTCTAATTTCTCTAGTAGGTTTATATTGTTGGTATATCTTTGTGGAAGGTAATTGACAAGTTGCATTAGTAGCTTCAATTATTCGATTATGAAGAGACCTGATATAGTCGTCAATTGCAGTGGAAGGTTGATTTTCCAACGACACAATTTCATCTTCACCAAGAAATGCCCTGAAGGGGTCAAATCCTAGGGTGTTGAGATTGGGTTTAGGAGGAACAGGTATTCTAAATGGAGAAGTTTGTAATTGTATTATAACAGGGATGTGGTCAGATCCTACGTTTCCACCAGGAGAGATACGACAATGAAAGAGGTCACAGTCCCTATTTGTCAGGACTATATCTGGTGTCCCTGGATGAGGTCCAATATATGATTTAAAGAATGGGCCTTGAAATGACAAGTTTCTGGGTGTCATGATACTAAATAGTTGTTTTCCTTTTAAGTCACCCAGTTGAATACCAGCTCCACAGTTAAAGAGGGCAGGGTGATGAGCATTAAAATCTCCCGCTAGAATTGTTGGAATATTTCTGCTTAATATCCTATGTAGAGGAATTGACTCTATATATTGTTGTCTCGGGGGAAAATATCCAGTTGCTATCACTAGTTGGCCATGAGACGTCGTCATTTCTATTGCAAGAATGTTATCTTCATCAACATGAATACTTTTAAATGTATAGCCTAATTTAACTAAGATGGCTACACCACTAAAAGGTCCTCTCGATTTCTCCACAGTAGAGTAACCACGTAATTTAATATGTTGATCAACTCTTGCAGCTGTCTCGTTCAAGAGTATAACATCGGGATTGTAATTATGTAGTTCAACTTCAAGGAGGTAACGGTTATTAAAGAGATGTTGAATATTAAGTTGGAAAATTGTAATCCCCATTATTTCTTGCACTTCGCTCGTGTACTGCGGTCTGAACGCCTGCAAGTAATGTCGTGTTTGGTATCCACGCTATCCCTGCTGGACTCAAGGGAAGGAGGGAAGTTCTGAGTAGTTGCTTGTGTATTGAAATTGTCACCATCTTCACTAGAATTGGTAATATTAACAGAATCATTAGTCATTAGTCATCATCAGAAAACTGAGGTGTTGTATTCCCAGTTACAGGAAGAAGAGGCTCGTGAGAGTTAACGGGAGACTGTGGAGGCTCCAAGGAAAAATTTGGTAGGCCAGGTGATTTACCCGGGGGAAGTTCCTGTTCAACAGGATCAGCTGCAATAGCGGAAGAGGAAGCACCAATCTCTGGTGCATCGTTAGCGTCAGGTATTGGCTCATCGGTTTGAGGGGAGTTGACAACTTGGTTATGCGAGGTGGGTGATCCCTGGACAAGGGATGAATTAGACTTATTTGAAGAAGTAGAGTAGGGAACATACTTCTTGTTATGAGAAGGTTGGGCCATAATCGTCTTAACATTTTCAGGGATAGTGATGGGAGTGATCCCATTAGCCAATAACAAATCATTTAAAACCTTAGAGCATAGATGAATGTCACCTCCTGCTATGTCTTTGGCCAGCATATACATTAGTTGTGCTCTCGTCATATCCCCGGCTGAGCATACCTGAGACATGGAAGGTGAGGCTGAACCTTGTTGTTGCGTTTGTGTATGTTGTAGGTGAGGGTTAGATTGGGGCACTCCAAAAGGGGCAGAATTCCAAACATTGGAACCAGTGGTAGAGACATGAGGAGTCCCACTAGATCCAGGCAGAGCTGGGAAGGAAGTTTGGGACATTGTTGGCGGTGCCTGGGGAGTGGTCTTCTTAGAAGTGGACAGTTTCTTAGCTTCAATAATTTTCTGCATTTCCTTTTTCCTCTCAGGACAGATAGCAGAAACAGCATGATGTTTTCCATTGCAGAGGACACATTTGGGCGTATTTTTATTAGTACAATCTCTATAAGAATGTTGGCCAGAGCAAATGCTGCAAATCTGCCCTCGAGTACTGCATTTGTTGATGGTATGACCAAAGGCATAACATTTAAAACATTGTGACACACTGACAAATCGTTCAAGAGAGATTTGGTCAGGTGTACATCTGGTGCCTAAACATTTGAAGCCATTTTGACACACAAGTTTGGCCTCTTCAGGTGTCTCAAGCATTAATTTTAAGGTTACCTTGTTGTTGTTAGGTTTAGAGAATTTATGTGCTTCTACAGCCCTAAATTCAGAATTCTATGTATTAAAGTCTTCAACAATTTCAGTCACTGTGCTATGTCGCATGAAACTGTTAATTCTGGCAACAAACAGTCCTTTGGGCTTGATAGCTTTCGGGTGCAACTGGGGTAACACTAAGTCTTCAATTTTTCCAGAACATCATGCTTCAGCAGTTGAAGCAGCTCTTCTTCAGAAGAGAGGAGAAGTACTGCTCCAGCGTGGGTTTGAAAAACATCCACTGGAGCAACAGTTGAATTCGAGCAAATACATGCTAGAATTTCTTTCATCATCTTTTGGTTGCCATCAACACGTAATCTTACTCTTATCCTCGCCATGATGTCTAGGAAGGTGCATCTGGCAGAGAAGTTACTTTAACAAAAAGGGTCTTTCCTTAGTGTTATTCTAGCATCCTATTTCAGCTGACTTATGAAGGTCAGCCCCTAAGATAGCCTACCCTCGAGTGGTGAGGGGGAAAAGGCCCAAGGCAAAGATCGGCCGGATTTTAAAAAACCACACGGGCTACCGGATGGTCAAAATGCCTTGTGTTAACTCGCCAAAGCGAAGTTGCCGAAAAAGAAGAAGAGAGGAAAGTCAGAAGGATAGCAATGTATGTAGTGTATTAGTGCGTGGGCCAGTGTAGATGTTTGGGTGAGGGGATGATGGGGAAGGATAGGGGGATGGGGAAGAGAGGGGTGAACAAGCAAGCAAGTCACCGCCTTACCCTCTTGATGGGATGGGGCTCGAAGTGACTGCCAGCAAGTTTCCTCTCAGCTCTGGTGAAGAACTACTCAGGATAACCCAAGAAAAATCTCGAGTAACAGTGTTTAGAGTTGCTCAGCTGAAGAGCAGGAACGACGACGTCTTCTCTCCACGGCGGCTTGTCTGCTTCTCTATTTTTCACTAAAAAACAAGTACTGATCCAAAACAGAGGTTTCCAGTGTTCAGGCTGTTTCCTCTTTTAGGTTACTAACAGACAATACAAAAGAACAGGGTTATGTATAATTAACCCCAGCTCGACCTCACTAAATTATACAGGAAGACAGTGGTACAGTTCACCTAAACATCACCTCACCAAACGTTCTTGCCATCTTTTTTTTCTGCGACTTTTTCTTCCGTGATCTTTTCTGTCACTTTTTTTTTTCTTGTTACACGTTTTGTTTTTTTCCTACTTCCTGGATTAGTGTGAATTGGACCTGTCTAGAATGGGCCAGTAGGCCTGTTGAAGTGTTATTTCTGGATAAACCAGGCTGTGATGGCTAGCAGGCCACCCACAGCAGCATCCTGGTTGACTAGGCAAGCACCAGACAAGCCTTGCCTAGGGCCGGGCTGGGGAAATATGAAAATTTTTGAAACTTATTAAAGATAACGAGATCGCCTGCACACCTGACAAAGTAACAGCTACGAGCCTGGCCTATGGCCGGGCTCAGAGAGTAGATTCACTCTCGAAACTTTTCAAAGGTATATCAAAGGTATACTTACAACCTGTGTGACATCTCTAAACAACTACAAACACTGTGACGTCAGTTAACCCACTACACACAACCACTGTGGCGTTCCTAGACACACTATAAACATCCACTTAGCTAGACAAACACGACCCGCTACACACAACCATTTTGACATCAATACAAATTGACATCACTGAACTAGCTACTTATAACCAATGTAACATCACTAGATTCGCTACACACTGTGGCACCGCCGAAACAATTATACGCAACCACTGTGACATCAGTCACACTCTTCACTGTGACATCACTAGACCAATACCCACAATTACTGTGACAGCATGTCACACTGACTCAGGTAACTAGTGAGACCAGGAATTTATAGTAAACAACACAGGTGAGCTGAAAGTCGAGCGGGATGAAATAAAAGTTTTTTTACGTGAATGTTTGTAATATATTTCACCAAAAAGAGGGACGAATTATCCGCTTTCGTAGCATCAAAGCATCTGGATATTATTTTAGTTTAGGCTGAATCTTGGTTTAATTTAGGTCACTTGACAGCAGAAATTGCTTTTTCTAGATACAGTATTTTCAATTAAGCTTACACACGTTTAAATAAAGGTGATGGTTGTGTTTTAACCGTAGACTTCATGCATTTAAATTTCAAAATGGTGATGAAAAAGCACATGACTCGGTACGTGTCGACATTCAATGAGAACGAAAAAAGAAATATACTGTGTTGTGTACCTACCCTCAGAAAGTCAGAAAAAAAACTTCTGCATGACGATATTAAAGTCATAACACGCATTAAAAAGACAATAATAGCTACCAAAAGCTACCAAACTCGCCGACATGACGGATCATACAGGGTAGATTATTATAATCAAAACTAAGCGTTAAACCCACAAGTCATACAGCATTGCAGAGCAGGGTGTGCTTGCTTAGAGACTATTGAGGATGGAGAGGATAACAGAGGTAGATACAAAGAGCTGTGAGGAGTACAAAAGGAAGTACCATCAATGTTTCAGTAATAAAACTGTTTTTGTCAAAAAGTCAAAGAGGGGGAGTGTGTGAAAGGTGGGGCCGTCAGCGAGGAGGGAAGATAAAGTCAATGTTACAGCGGTGACGACGTCGGAGGTAAATTCTGCGTGCTCGTTGATAGCCTGGACGACCTCAATAGAATATGGCAAACCGAAATTGGAACCTGACAATTCTATCAGTGGAACTGGGCGCCTCTCCATGAGATACCCATGAGTGAGATGTGTGTGTACTGACCACGAAATTGACATCGATGATAAGAAGGCCAGAAACCTAAACTTGGCTTTATCGAATATAATTTGTTATGAATGAAATCAGACTAACGTTGCTGCGAAGGTGGCTAGAAATTACAGCAAGTCTGAAAATGGAATACCCCTATATGAAACTGGAAGGTCATGTACAGCTGACCGCGCAGTGTAGTCCACCTGCCCGTTGTCCCGATCATCAATGTGACCAGGGACTCAGCAGAGAACAATTTATTTCTGCTAGAGATGCGGTGCAACCAAAGTTGTATACGAAGAGATAGGGGACGAGGCGAAATAAATCTTCTGATAGTCTACAAAGGAGTCTGAAATTACAAATGTTGAGGCAGGCATGGGTGCAATACGGATAATCACAACGAGAAATGCATAGAGTTCAACTGTAAAAATGCAAGCTGAGTCTAATAAGTGACCATGCATAACACTGTCCGGGAATACTGCTGCAAACGCGACACCGTCAGAGGATTTTGAACCATCAACGGCATGAGACTGGAATTAGTTAAGAAAAAGGGAGCAAGAAGCAAAGGAAGGTATTTGAACCTCCTAAGGGGGAAGAGAAAAGGTAGATGCCAGATGAACATATAAATGGTAGAACTGAAGAGAAAAGAGACGGAGTAAACAAGGGCGGCGCTCGAGTAATGAACCTCTACTAACGTCCGTTTCCATCCTGTATGTAAAAGGTTCGTGAAGGTCATGAGAGCAGACAAAATATCGGAGACGCTGGGCATCAGATCGTTCATGCGAAAAGCACCTAGACACAACCTTAATCCCTGATGACGGATGGGATCAGGTTTAGAAAGAACTGCTGGAGAGGCCGCAGAATATGTCTAGTTGTCATAATCGAATTTCGATAGGATTAGGGCAGAATGAAGCCGAAGGAGAGTTCGTCGATCCGAAACCCACCCGCCCCCCAGCAAGAAAGATAAGTGAAAGTTTTAAGGATGCTCAGCGGGCTATGGTAAGTTGCTTTCAAAGAGGTAATGTGAGGTTTCCAGGACAGCCGGCGATCAAACAAAGTCGAGAAATCTGACCGTATCACTTTAAGGGATACGGGAACCATACAGGTTCAGTGGAGTATGAGACAACAGTTTTGACCTCTAAATTATATATGAAAAAACAAGATAGACAAATGGAACAGGTAACAGTAACTAAACTCTTACCATCACTAAGAAACAAACCAAATTGCGACAGAATTAAAGCACCTCACTTTTTTATCTTAGGAAGCAGAGGCTACGGAATCATTTAATTCTTTTAAGACACTGAATAGACAAGTTACACTCTAACACGAACAACCGTTTAAAGTTCAATGTGAATCAATAATGCCACATAATGATTGATATTTCAAACTTAGTGATGCAGCACAAAGGTTTTTAAAGGTTAATTGCAAACATAATTATGGTAGAATTAAGCAAACTACCTAAAGAATCTGAAAGTGAGAAGGTATTACAGTCAAGAGTCAGCTGAACAAACATTTTGTAAGCCTTGGATTCAGCCATGTTCTATGCACGGGCAAACTATAGTCAGTAGATTTATGACTTCAGTTTAGCAAAAACATCAGGACAAAGAGTTGACAATAAGTCACCCGGGGAATAATATTAACAATGGGAGAGGTAGAGCTAGATGGTGGCGCCGGTATTTCTGATGTTCACTCACATGCTGATCAAAATATCAATGTGTCCCCGTCAACCTGCACCACAATTGTTCGGAAATAGAACAAGTGGTAACTAGAAGACGACGTCACACTGGTGCACACTACTCTCTAGGTGGGAGTGGAGTAATACTAGTAGTTATGGTAGGAACCATGATACAATATTGAACCGTAATTTGCAGCACATGACTTCCAATTATTTTGCTGTCTCCTATAAATTTCATGCCACTTTTCATAATAAGGAATGGTATGTGTTTTCCCAAAAGCATAAAGAGGCACAGCACAGTGTCTGGAACAATACACAAATAATCCATACTTAGGAGACAAACTCACGACGACTTCTCAGTCCGACTTGAAGCATTAACAAGTTACACAGAGAAGAGGAGGGAAGGTAGCCAGGACATATACGAGAGGAGGATCTTGTGACGGGAGTTGTAAAATCGGAGGGGTGGTAATTTGGTAACAGTAGTTAGTAGTGGTGGTAGAAGTGCAACAGTGATGAGTTTTATTCAGGCAATAGTCGCAGGAGCGGAGGGTAGGAATACAGGTTTCTGCTTTACTCTTCCTGCCTAAAACATCATTATACCAACTAAACACACCGTTTTGTTAATAAATCGGTAAAAAAATAATTATTACATAATTGAGCCTGTGACAGTAATATACTATAAAGTTTCTGATTATTATAACAGCCAAAATAATAGTAATTTATTTTTATTCAATCTTTTCTTTCATGTCGTAGTAGATCCTTCTCTATGGTATGGTATGCTGAATGCTTTCTTAGTCAATGAAAATGCAGTTCTCCTTGCTAAACAATGACTTACTACTATAACTCTTTCCGACTGCCAGATCAAGGGGGCCTGCGAAATGTTGCTAGAATCTCTAACAGTGCCCACGAAAAGCGATCTCGGCAGCTTATTCGGGGATGCGGGTAATCACCTAATGAATCTGCCTCGGACGTGCGGGGGATGTTTTCACTAGTTTTTGATAGGCCAGGCCAAACTTAGAGTTGGAGCGCAATGACTGGGAATGTATTTAGCTGGGAAGCATCTGAGATCAGGACCCTTCAGAAGCGTGCTAGCGAAATATTTTTTTTTATTTATGGTCCAGTTTCAATGAAATTTTTAGTGATTTAAGTAGCATTTGGAGCCTACACACTGTGTTTGTAGTGACTTTTTGCCTTAAAATATAGAAAAGATAGAGCCCTATTCTATAGGGCATAAAACTCTCCCTTTTCTACAAAATTGGTAAGACTTACAATGCTCTGGTTGACATCAGATGAAAGAAAAGGGCTAGATAATCTTGGTTCTAACCTCTTTTGAGCGAAAATGTCAATAGATTGCATAATAAAAAATGTTGAAGGCTATTATTTTCTTTAAGGATTTTTTGGGAGAAAAAATCAACTAAAACAAAGCGGTAAAAAATATCGAAAATCCCCTTTACATGCTAGTAGAACTATCGTTATTCAATAACATGTGTAAAAATCATGACACTCGTATAAATACTTTTTGCCAAAAATGGAAAATAACGTCGATAATTTAATTCTGAGCTATAAATGTTTTCTGTAAAAGTCTGTGGTCATGAGACGCCACATTTCAGTATGTTGCACACCGCAACACATGTTGACAGCCCACAAGCGACTGAGCTGTTATCATCACTCCCTGAATTTGAATATAGTCCTCAGAGAAGTTGCATGTTTGTGTATTTGGAAAGAAACAATCATAAAAACTTAAATTTTTGGAGGAAAAAGCAAAAAACAAAACACGAATTGCCATCATGTCTTTTTAATGACAGCAAAAACAAAGAAATTACATTTTTGGAAAAAACATTCTTAGAAAAATGAGAGAAACAAGCTAATTACATCAACATGTTGCCAGAATTATTCACTATTTTTCAGTAAGAAAACATTTTTGCACAATTTTTCAATTTTCCTTTTATATCACTCCTAAAAACATGGTACTCTCCTTCATGTTGTCATGTGTAGTGAGAAGGGAAAGTCAGTCCTTGAAGGGATGGGAACAAACCCTGTCTCAGTTGCATTTAAGGCCAAAATGTTACAGCTCATAAAAATTATGAAAGGTTAGGAAAAAATGATGAACCTATTAGGAAAATAGCAGAAGGTTTAGGATATGATAGTGACAATGGTATTAGTAATGCCAAAGGGAGTGAAAAGTATAAAAAGTTGAAATCACGTTGCCAAAAATTAGTAATGGATCTGAAAATGATAAGACTGTTAGTAAAGTAAATATATAGCTGATTAAATGAATTTAGTGATGAAAGACAAAAGTTGCACAATAAATAACTAAAGTAATATAAAGAGTAAAGAAATGATACTCGGAAGGAACATTGTAACTCTCAGAAAATGATAATCTGGCCTCCATCACAAGGCTGTGACAGAGGATGCTGATATTGTTTGCAAGAAACTTTAACAGTTATTGACAAACCCAGGTAACATTACAAAAAACAAATGCCATTTCCTCAGTCCAATAAATACCTGTGTTGGGAATATTAGGAAATCACTACCACAAGCATCCATTAAATTTGCTAAACTTGATGAATTCCAATTTCACGGCATTAGGATGCATACAGGAAATTCCACACTAACGGTTGGGTTAGGCTAGTTAAGGTTCGTCAGGAAACATGACTAGTGTTTCCTGACGCAGGTCTTAGATGATGACCCGCCACTGGAGCTTTTGGTCATCTGACAGAGATCTTCCACTGCTTACCGGTCCACCCACACTGACTACTGAATATATGTATACCTTCCCATCTTCTCCACTAATCAGATCCTAATGTGGTTCCCATGCATATACGCACTCAGTGGTCACTTTATTAGGTACACCCTTTCAGTCCTCTTTGCTCTCGTGCATTCAAAAACGTGCAGTTGTTGGATTCACATTCCTCCTGTCGATCTACCTTTCCACCACACCCTAAATACTTTAAGCAACTTCTGGCCCTACAATCTGCATGTCCAGTTTTGATGAGGTGTGCTCCATATCCTCAGCATCCTGTTCTTAGTTGGCAGGAATGGCATCCGGTGTGGTGGTCTGCTGCTGTAGTCCATCCACTTCAAGGTTCGAAGTGTTGTGCATTCAGAGATACTCATCTGCATACCACTCTTGTCGCCTTCGTGTCAGCTTGAACCAGTCCGGCCACTATCCTTTGATCTCTCTTATTAACAAGGCGTTTTTGCTCGCAGAACTACCGCTAACTTTTTGCTCTTTTTCGCACCATTCTTTGTAAACACCAGAAAGTGTTGTGCGTGAAAATGCGAGTAGATCAGCATTGTTCTGGCACGAAAAATCATTCCATGATCAAAGTCACTTTAATCACATTTCTTTTCCATTCTGAACAATTAAACATCTTGACCATGTCTGCATGCTTTTAGGCTATGAGGTGCTGCCACGTGATTGGCTGATTTGATAACTGCATTACCCAATCAGTGTGCCCAATAAAGTGGCAAATGTATGAGGGGGGGACAGACAAAATGCAATTAGTTACTAGTCAACATTTCTAAATGCATATTGTCAAAAGATCTGGAGAAAATATCATGGTAAAGGATATTAGAAGATTATTTGCAGAAAATTAGCTTGGATTTGTAAATGGAAAATCTTGTTCTAATTTTTCCTGGAGTACAATAACAGTTCTACACTAAAGGAACAATAAAGGTTTGGGAGAATTTTATAGTTCTTGGGTTGCAAGAAAGTATGATACAGTATCTCACAAATGATTAATCCAGAAATAAGGGGAACAGAAAGATTAAAAGGGTGAGTGTTCCTCTGGGTCAGGGAGTACTGAAATGACAGAAGACAGAGTAACAGGTATGAGACATCTGAAAAGTAGAGAGTAACGAATAAGGTTCAACCTGGGTCAGCATAAGGGCTGCCACTGTTAATACACCTGAACGACCTACCAGAAGAGAGTGAATTTTTCGTGCCAGTGTTTGAAGACAATGTAAAGCTAATGAAGAATAGGAGAAAACAGCGTTAAACTACAGGAAGATCTCAGACTACATATGAGGCCCAACAAGTAACTTTTTGTGTTTAACTCGAACCAATGCAAAGTCATGACCACGTGAGAAAGTGAGGGCAGACTGGACATTGAGTAAAGATGAGCGGAGAAAGACTGAAAATATGAGTGTATAAAGGATATGAGGGTAAATAAAATACCAAACTTATCGCCAAAATAACATATAAACCATACAATGTCATGCATGATTAGCCAATATTAAAACAGTCTATGAATTTGAATAATTCTTTTGAACTTTTTAAGTGACATATGTTAGGCCAGTCGCTAAGTACGCCTCCGCAGCAGGACCAGGAGCTAAATCTGGACCCCACACATACAAATCAGTATGTACACTGTGCCCATTGTTCTACGTGGTGATTTATATGCTAGACACAAACAACCGGATGACCTTAACACAAATACAAAGTCACATCTATGGTGGGACTGCTAACTGGTGAATAAATTTGTCATACACAACACAACTCTAACACTGTTGATGATCTTATAACTGATCATTCACCAAAACAGTTATGTACATAACTAACATTACTTTGACTGGCAACAGACTAAAACAAAGGTTAGTGAGTCAGACGCGAGAAAATATTTTTATTGACCAAAACTGCAACCGGTATAAAGATCGTGTAAAAAAAATAATTGGTCATTTGACTATAGTTCGTTCTTTTTTTCTCTCTCGTTACTAAGGATTCAGCTGTAACGAACAGCAGGAAAAATCTGCATATTAGACAGAATAAGTGTTATGCTGACCCCCCCCAAAATTTTGTCATCTTCATCAGTCATCATCAATCAATCATCACCACCACCATCAATCATCCCACCATCCTTCACCTCCACCACACCACAAACCTCTGCTGCTACCTCGAATCGTTTGCTTCATGTGCTAAAAAAAAGGCTTTGATAGTTCGTATTTCATCAGTCAACTGCGAATGTTTTGCCTGCGATATTCTGTAAGTCAGTGAAAATTCAGGGTTAAGATGTAAATGTCTCGTCTTTAATGAAACCTGAAGCTGAGATATAAAGTCAACCATATCGATTCATGTTCAAACATAACCGCCTTAAATAATCGTTAATATTTTTCACAAATGTATATTTTAGCTGCCTTATTCTATGACTGACTTAAAGGAATGTTAGCGCTTACACCAACTGTTATAAGCCACTAGTAATTTCTAGGTCACAGTGGGGGGGCTAAATGGAGTTACGCTCTAAGCCGAAGCCATGCGAGCCATGAGTCTAGTGCACCTCTGCCAAGCGCCTATCAACTTGGGTGTGATTGCCTCGTCTCCAGGATATATACATCGAGAGATGTATGTCTCTTAGTTGTACAAGAATGGTATACAATACCGACGAGATGAAATTAAGAAACATGTGCAACATCTGGGTATCTTTATTTTAGACGTTTCGCCATCCAGTGGCCTTACCAATACAAATTCTGTCTTCAAATTATGTCCTAGAATTTGTATTGATAAAACCACTGGATGGCGAAACGTCTACAATAAAGATACCCAGATGTTGCACATGTCTTAATTCAATGTCTCTTAGTTTATACATGCTCAAGATTTATTTTAATCTCTCTTAGCTTTATTGACCCTCGTGTGTCAATTTGCTTTAAACCTCATTACCTATTTTAACCACTTGGGAAAACCAGCACAAAGAACCGCAGCCCTCTGGCAGTCTTTCTCGGCAATCCTAGAAGTTGCCAGCTGTCTCTGTGACATCCAGCAGAGTCTCAGCTGAACATCAAAATGGTATACAATACCGACAGGTTGTTAGGTAAGACACATATGCAACAGTTAGACAACTTTATTCCGAAACGTTTCGCCTACACAGTAGCCTACTGTGTAGGCGAAACGTTTCGGAATAAAGTTGTCTAACTGTTGCATATGTGTCTTACCTAAGAGTCTCAGCTGGTTCTGACAGCTTCAGCTGTTTCTTCAACCCACTACCCAGAGTTCGTAAATCCTTCAGAGGCGTGATGTCTCAGTAACACCATAAGGCAGACGTCCTTTAAGACCAGGATGAATGCGTGAAGCCGCCAACCTGACCTCTATAGTTCCTCAGGCAGTATCATGCAACACTATACACTATAAATAAACACTATAAATTGTGACAAAAACACACTACCTTTCGGCTGCACGGTCCGTGTGTTCGCTTGAACTTGCTCCCAGTAAGTTTTGTTAATTTAACCTTGCAATATTCAGCAGATTCAGCATTCAGTTATTACACAAACCTTGCATAAACTTCGTGAATAATGTGTGTTAAGTCTTGTTGCAGGTTTTATTCAACAATATTTGTTATTGCTTCATGCACTAGACACAGAAATGTTTTTTTTTTCTATTAGTATTACTAATGTATTAATCCTGAATTATTTTTCACTAGTATTTTAGCATGATTGGTCCTGCAATATTTAGGATAATTTTTTTAGTGCAGTGCTTCTATTATTTAAGCAGTGTTACTGAGTAACAGTGAGCTAATCAAGGTACATTTAGGTGGGTCAATACATTTCCTAATTTTATTCCTATATAGATAAAAGCATCCCTCCTGATTGATCTTTGATTCAGTCGCTACCTTATTTACATATTCTTTGTTGGCTTTCCTTATTCCTTCCTATTTATTTGATCTCTCTAAAACTGGTTAATAAAATAACCCTCTTTTTTGTAAGTACTTCTCTTTTGTTCTGTAAATGATTCTTTTTTTTCCCAAAGAAATGTTTTAATCAGTTTATACATTTAGGGCCATTTGGGTTTTAGGACACATGCGACTCTGGAAGGCTTATACAGTGCTTTGGAAAGTCGCATTGGCAATCTTCATTACCATTAATTCGGCCTCCCTCACGATAATTTCCAGTAATACCCATTTCTTTCATGGGAGAAGAGCTTCCAGAGCAAAAAAAAAAAAAAAAAAAAAAAAAATATTGAGTTAAGGATTACTTCATCAACCTTATACAAGTTATTGTTGTCAGAGAACTTGCGTTGTGAATTATGAAGCAAAATATTAATACTCTCAAGAACGGTGAGCGAAACAGTAAACAAGAGCGAAGCTTTGCTAATTGTTCATTGTATTATACACAACAATACTGTCGTGTAGCCTTATATTCTAGCGACGAATTCTTTCGCTTAGAGGTTCACTTGCATGTTTAGCTTCACTGTATATTATGAGTTTTCAGGGAGCACCTCGGCCTCTCTAGCCCTATTGGTTACCGGCCTCTCTTGACAGCAGAGTGAAGGAAGTTCTGCTGTCGTAAATCATTCTGGTGGTAATACAATATGCTAGAATTACAAAATGCTAGAATTATTATTCTCCACGGGGAAGTGGAATAAAAATCATTCCTCCATAGGCCATGTGTGTTGTTAGAGCCGAATAAAATGCCAAGAGCAAGGGGTTAATAACCCCTTCTGTATAAATTACTAAATGTAAAAAAAATTATTCGTTTCTTTTTCGGGTCACCCTACCTCGGTGGGAGACGGCCGGTATCTTAACAAAATTTATTAAATGGGTTTTTTCCCCTTGCAGAAGCTACAAATGTAATTTGTCTTGGACTCTCAAACTTCATTACATCATCCAAATAGAATCAGATTTGAATGTAACTTGCTTGAATATGAAGACATTTACATTTCATCAATATTTTATTCACCTTAAAGCTTTGACTTCCAAAGGTATATTTAATTACTTTAGTGTCGTTCTAATGGAAGTTTTTGAAGTAATTAATATCATTATGGGCATTTCTTTCGACATTCGGCTGTTCGAAGTGTTGTGCTTAGAAATGGGAGCTGATCGTTCTCATTTACTGCATCACACTGACGTAGACGACATTCACGAGCAGAGTTCTGATAAGGAATTAAGAAGTAAGGATAGAGATATATTGTTTTAGTCTGGGAGGCTTCTAATTTTGCCGATTTATGTCCTCTTCAAGGGGGGCTCCTTGACGTGGTGAAGAGGTTCTTGGTCTGAGGAATTAGACCTGTCGGTCTCCTTTCTCAGACCGAACCTAATTAACCCCCATCCCCCCTTCCCTATCCCATCCTCCCCATCCTCCCCTGTTTCCTTTCCTCCTCTCCACCCCTCCCTTTTGCCCTTCCTCTTTTTGGCCTCTGGGATTTTTCCCACAGGCACGCTAGTTCCTAGGTAGGGGAAAGGGTACTGGGGTCCATCCCATTCCGTTGAGGTTCTTGGCGGCGGCGTAGTTTGCCGTGGAATCTGGATCGCCTGGGGATGTCCAGATCTCTCTCCAGTATTCCGGAGGGTGGCTTTGGGTGTCTTTCGGGCGACGGGTGTATCTCTGGAAGCCACCTTTCGGATTCCGGGGGTGGTGGCCGAAGGAGGTATGCTTTGTGGCGGATATCCGGCCGCCCTCTCTCTTGTCCACCGAGGTAGCTCGGCAGATGTGAGGTTGCTATCCCGGATTGCTGGTTTACTGGCATGAAGGGTAGGGTATGGCACGGGTTCCATGCTGCGGTGCTGAGGTCCTCTTGGGCGCGGAGGGAGATTTCCGGCCCTTTCATTCCTCTTGGGAACTATTCCTCCCCTCTCCCCCCTTTTTTTATTCTGTTTTTTTTATTTTCTACTTTCTTTTTTTTCTTAACAAGAAGATAAGGAGTAAACTAACCATGGAGAACCCAGTCCATGAACCTACTACCCCCGGGCCGATACCGCACCCCATTCTGACCCTGCCTCGTTTTTTGACAACTCTTCGGAAACTCCTGATGGCCCTGTACCTCTTGCTGGTGCTGTTTCCTCACCCGCTTCAGGTACAAGGGTTTCGACTGACTCCTTCGATTTGTCTGACCTCCACTCTCCTTTGACTATGCTTCCGGCTTCTCCCTCTACGGTACAGCAATATTCGAATCGCCAGCCTGTTTCACGTCGGACCAACTCCGGTCCCACTCTTAAACGCCAATGACAATCTCCTGATGATGTTACTTCGTTACCTTCCCATTCTACTCGGAAAAGACCGACACGTCATGCACTCCCTCTCCACACTCGGTTTTGGACCACACAATGGACTAAATTCTTTACTTTAAGACTGACTTCTTCTGCCTATCTTTTCGACCATAGTATTGGCAAAACGCTCCTGCACCATGTTGGTAGAGATATTTCATTTCATGCTCTCAAGAGCGGTACGTGCATCGTCACTGTCCAGAATGCTACCCAAGCTCATGATCTTTCTCTCCTTTCGCATATCGATACTACTCCTATCACTATTGAAAAACATCTTTCTCTCAATTCTTGTAGTGGTACTGTCATTCTGCCCCATACCATAGTCCAACAGAATTTCCAGACATGTGGCAATGACGTTCTTGAACAGGTGGAACTTCAGGATCTCCCAATCCTCAAAGTAGACACTTATGTCCTTCCTGCCCGCGAGCGGAGACGATACCCTTGCAATGTGGCTCGGTTAACTTTCGACAGCCATGAACTCCCGTCCTCTGTTTATGTCGCGGGACATCGGTTACAAGTTCGAAAGGTGATCCCTACACCGCAACAGTGTAGAAATTGCTGGCGTTTTGGTCACCCAGCGAAATATTGCAGATCTGTAGCCGAATACCCAGTCTGTGGTGCCGATGACCATTCTAATACGTCTTGCAGCCAACCTCCCTCTTGCCTTAACTGTCATGAGGCTCGCCCTTCGTACTCTCGCCGTTGCCAGGTCTACTTAAATGAGCGTGAAATTCGTTGCCTCAAAGAGGCAGAAGGTCTCTCTTATGCTATGGCAGTTTCTCATCTCCGCCTCCAAGGGAGGCTACCCCGTGTTTCTTATTCTCGTGTTTCAAAACGTCCCTCCACTTCTGGGGTCCCATCTTCTGCAGCCTCCTCTGTTGTTACCACTCCCATAGCTAATCCAGTATCTAATCCTTTTGCTGTCCTGGGCTCTGACGTCCCTACTACAACTCAGTCTGTTCTCCCATCTTTGCGTCCTTCCTCACAAGCCCCAGTATCGACAAGATTTCATACGACACCTTATACCAATCGCCCCTCTACTTCTCAGAAGTCCAAAAAATCCCCATTGCTCAAATCTTCTTTGCCCCCTCCTTCCCTTCTTCCACTTCTGCATTTTACCTTTCCAGTCTCTGTGCCTAGTTCTTCCCCTCTCTCTGGCTCTATTACAAGTGTGAAGGTTCACCCTTCCACCCCCGTCACCTTCCAAGTTTCTCCCTCTTGTGCCACCTCCCAGGTTTCTGCCTCTTCTGTCCCCTCCCACACTTCTCCAGTCCCCTACACTCTTTCGTCCCCCTCTACTTTGGTACAGTCCATTACTGTCCCAATCTTTACTCACCCTCCTCCTCCTACCTTCAATATTGTCTCCCATGAATCTTTGAACTCAGAAACACTTGAAGCCATTTCAGAATATATTGCAGAGACTAAACCTTCAATGGACACTGATTCACCTCCTGTTCCTTCTCTTCCTTCTGTGAAGACCTGTTTGCGCGCTCTCTATAATTGAAGCAAGATGCCCTCCATCGAGCAACTTTACCAACAGCTTAAGGAAGAATTGAGGTTGGCGAATATGGAAATTCGGCGACTGACCGAGGAAAACAAAAAGATTCGGAGTAGTCCTCCTGTTTTGAGTCCTCAGGTCAAGAAGGGAAACTGGTCAGTGGCTGGACAGCAGGGAAAGAAGTTGACGATCAAGAAGACGAATGGAAAGGTAGAAACGATGAAGAAGAAAGAGACTGCCGTGGAAACTGTTGTGGAAACATCCAATACATTCTCAGTGCTACCCGACGAATGTGAGTCGACTACTGGGAACGTTACGACGAAAGACATTAAGGAAGGTACGAATATTGTTGTTGGGGATAGCCAAGTTAGGTATATGGATAGGGCGTTCTGCTTGAAGGACAGGAGTAGGAGACAGAGTTTGCTTTCCTGGGGCTGGGATGGAGGATATTGTTAGCCGTCTGGATGACATCATGAGAGGTAATGGGAGCAATCCTATTATCTGTCTCAGTGCTGGAGGCAACGATGTTGGCAGACATAGGAGTGAGGACCTGATTAGCAGGTATAGGTCAGCAATAGAAATAATTAGAAGTAAGGGTGGGAACCCTCTCATATGTGGTATTTTGCCAAGGAGGGGAGTTGGAAATGAATGGTTGTCCAGGGCAATTGGTGTCAATTGCTGGCTGGACAAATACTGTAAGGAAAATGCGGTAACATTCATTGACAACTGGGACCTCTTCTATGGCAGAAATGACATGTATGCTAGGGATGGGGTTCACTTATCTAGGTGTGGGGTGGGAGCACTGGCAACGGCAGTGGAGGGAGCAGTTAGGACTTTAAACTAGGAATAGTTAGTGGTATGGGTTTTGGCAGGAAAACAGTGAAGTCCCAGTGTAGTAATATTACGATTTCTAGGGGAACTAGTAATAATAAGAACGAGATAGATATTGAAAAGCCAGGGACCTTGGGTGATAAGGACAGTAATAGTTTTAGTAGAAAAATAGAAATGAGCAGGAAGGGTAAAGAGAAAGGAGAGTCTTTCAATGTTTATTATGCTAATTGCCGTAGTGCTAGGAATAAGATGGACGAGTTGAGATTAGTTGCTAGTGTAGGTAACATTGATGTATTTGCCTTAACTGAGACGTGGTTTAATTCAAAAAGTCGGGACATGCCTGCGGAATGTCATATTCAGGGTTTTAAATTGTTCCAAAAAGATAGAAGTATTGGGAGGGGGGTGGGGTGGCATTGTATGTCCGAGATCGCTTGAACTGTTGCATAAAAACGGGTATTAAGTCTGAAGTAACACATACAGAGTCTGTTTGGATAGAATTTTCAGAGGGGCATGAAAACTGATTTTAGGAGTGATGTACCGTCCCCCAAACTTAGATAGGGACCAAGGGAAACTACTATGGGAGGAAATTGTTAAGGCCACAAGGCACGATAATGTAGTAATTCTAGGAGACTTTAACTTTAGTCATGTTGATTGGAATTTCTTGACTGGGAATTTAGAATCATACGACTTCTTAGAAGTATTTCAGGATTGTTTTTTGAAGCAGTTTGTGACAGAACCTACAAGGGGAAATAACCTGCTTGACTTAGTTATGGCAAACAATGAATCCCTTGTTAATAATTTAGAAATTTCAGAGGAAATGGGTGCTAACGACCACAAATCAATTACATTTAGCATTGAATGGAAGTACGATAGTAGCGATAACTCAGTAACAGTCCCAGATTTTCGCTTAGCAGATTACGATGGGCTTAGAGAACACTTATCTGTTGACTGGGGTAACGAAGAGAGCTATCAATATGACAGTTTTCTGAACACTATACATGCTGTTCAAAGAGCGTTTATCCCATATAAAGAAATTCGATCAAATAGAAATGACCCAAAATGGATGAATAATAGGCTCAAATATCTACTAGGGCATAAGAAAGGAATTTATAGGCGTATCAAAAGAGGTGAAGGTCATCTTATGAATCAGTATATTGACATTAAGAAGGACATTAAAAAGGGGATAAGAAAAGCTAAAAGGGACTATGAAATTAAAGTTGCTAGGGATTCTAAAACTAACCCAAAAAGTTTTTTCCAGGTCTATAGAACGAAAGTTAGAGATAAGATAGGTCCCCTTAAAAATAACTATGGGCACCTTACTGACAAAGAGAATGAAATGTGCTTGATTTTAAATAATTATTTTCTGTTTTTACACAGGAAAACACTAACAATATTCCAGTAATTAATTTTTACAGTGGGCTAGAAGAAGATAAATTATGTAACATCACAGTCACTAGTGAGATGGTTGTGAAGCAGATAGACAGACTGAAGCAAAATAAGTCGCCGGGTCCTGATGAGGTTTTTTCAAGGGTTCTTAAGGAATGCAAAATGGAACTCTGTGAACCATTAACTAATATTTTTAATTTATCTCTTCAAACAGGTGTAGTGTCTGATATGTGGAAGATGGCTAATGTAATTCCTATTTTTAAAACAGGGGAAAAGTCGTTACCGTCAAATTACCGCCCAATAAGCCTGACCTCAATTGTAGGCAAATTACTAGTCAATTATAGCTGAGATTATAAGAAGCCATCTCGATAAGCATAGCTTGATTAATGATACTCAGCATGGATTCACAAGAGGCCGGTCTTGTCCAACTAATTTATTAACTTTCTTCAGTAAAGCTTTTGAGGCTGTTGACCACAATAAAGAATTTGATATTATTTACTTAGATTTTAGTAAGGCTTTTGATAGAGTTCCGCACCATAGACTGTTAAAGAAAGTGGCGGCTCATGGCATTGGGGGAAAAGTGCTCTCGTGGATCGAGTCATGGCTCACTGATAGGAAGCAGAGTGTGTCCATAAATGGGGTTAAATCCGAGTGGGGATCTGTAACAAGTGGCGTTCCACAGGGATCAGTCTTGGGCCCGTTGTTGTTTATAATATATATCAATGATCTTGATGAGGGAATTACTAGTGATATGAGCAAATTCGCCGATGACACAAAGATATGTAGGATAATTGATTCAAACGTAGATGTTATGGAACTTCAGGAGGATTTAAACAAACTCTATTCTTGGTCAGAAAAGTGGCAGATGCAGTTCAATGTAGATAAATGCAAGGTTCTGAAGCTTGGGAGTGCCCATAACCCTAGTACTTATAAGTTAAATGATGTAGAACTTAGCCATACAGATTGCGAAAAGGACTTGGGGGTTATGGTGAGCAGCAACCATAAACCAAGACAGCAATGCCTAAGCGTACGTAATAAGGCAAATAGATTACTGGGATTTATATCAAGAAGTGTAAGCAACAGAAGTCCAGAGGTCATACTGCAGCTTTATACATCATTAGTAAGGCCTCACCTAGATTATGCAGCTCAGTTCTGGTCTCCGTATTACAAAATGGACATAAATTCGTTAGAAAACAATCAGCATAGGATGACTAAATTAATACATAGCATTAGAAATCTTCCTTATGAAGAAAGATTGAAGACTCTTAAGTTACATTCACTTGTTAGACGAAGAATGAGGGGAGACCTGATCGAAGTGTATAAGTGGAAGATAGGTATTAATAAAGGGGATATTAATAAGGTCTTGAGGATGCCTCTCCATGAGAGAACCCGCAGTAATGGATTTAAATTAGATAAGTTTAGATTTAGAAAGGACATAGGAAAGTTTTGGTTTGGAAATAGGGTAGTTGATGAGTGGAACAGTCTACCTAGTTGGGTTATTGAGGCTGGGACTTTGGGTAGTTTCAAATCTAGGTTGGATAAGTACATGAGTGGGAAGGGTTGGATTTGAGTGGGACTTTCACATCAGAGCTTATTTCTTGGGTGGCATTGAAAATTGGGTTGGGCAAATGTTTTGTTAGTGGGATGAATTGTAAAGGACCTGCCTAGTATGGGCCAGCAGGCCTCCTGCAGTGTTCCTCCTTTCTTATGTTCTTATGTTCCTCCATCTCCACAACTCCATTCTTCGCAGCACTCCGTTCCTTCGCTGCTTGAACGTCTTCCGATGCCACAGCACGTTGACTTTTCTAACCCCTCTAGTCCGTAGGTGTCCTTCCCTACGGATTCCTGGTATTTTCTTCATTGCCAATCATGGCCTATTTACAGTGGAATATCCGCGGCCTCAGGGGTAATCGGGGTGAGCTTTAGATGTTGCTTTCCAGGTTTTCCCCTGTTGGCGCTTGCTTACAAGAATCAAAATTACACTCATCTGTTTTCCAACCTATCTCAGGCTATAATTTATTGTTCTTCGGATCCTTTCTCAGATGGAACCTTTAATGAAAGTGCCCTTCTTCTACACAATGATGTTCCGTATTGTCAAATATTTGTCCATACCTCGCTGCATTACACTGCAGCCCGTATCCACTTGAATAAGTGGTTTACAATATGTTCTTCATATCTCTCTCCTTCTCGAGCATTTTCTATCTCAGATTTTGCCTTTCTTGTTTCATCCTTACCACCACCACTTATGTTACTTGGCGATTTTAATGCCTACCATTTCCTCTGGAGGGAGGGGGGTCTCATTGTGACTCGCGTGGCATCCAGTTGGAGGCTTTTCTCGCCTCACCCCCTCCATGTTTTAAATACGGGTACTCCCACCCATTTTGATCCTCGTACTCGTACTCTCTTTTGCATCGATCTATCGGTCTGTTCTTCCTCCACTGCACTAGACTTCACCTGGTCTGTTCCACCGGACTAACATGACAGCGATCATTTTCCAATCATTCTTACTTCTCCTTCATATTCACCACCTTTCCGTAGCCCTCGCTGGCAATTTGATCAGGCAAATTGGGACCTTTACTCGCAACTCACTGCTTTTAGTGAGGTTCCTTCTTCATCCTCCATTGATGAGCTTCTACACCTCTTCTCGACGTCAGTTTTCACCTCAGCTTCTCATATTATACCCCAAACCTCAGGTAGGCATTCTCAGAAGTGCGTGCCTTGGTGGTCTCCTGCTTGTGCTCGTGCGGTACGTTTGAAACGCGCTGCATGGGGCAGGTACCGGTACAATAGAACCGATGAAAGACTAATTGATTTTAAGCAGAAACGTGCGGTCGCTCGCCGTGTCATCCGTGACGCTAAACGCACTTGCTGGCGAGATTGTTTCCACCATCACCTCTGCTTCTTCTGAGTGCAGTCTGGAAAAAAAGTGAGGAAATTAAGTGGTAAATACTTCCCTGACCCGGCTCCTGTTCTACGGGTCTCCGGTGTTGATGTAGCAAACCCTCTTGACGTTGCCATTGAAATTTACTCATCTGGTCCGTATTTCCCGGGGGCTCCATCTATGTCCCTTGTTTCTTTCCTCAGAGTCTGCCAGAGAGTTAGTACCCTTGGACTTTTCTTCTCTCAGAGAAGAGCAGTATAATGTGCCTTTTACACTTCAGGAACTGGAGGCAACACACTCAGCTTGCCGATCATTGGCAGCTGGGCCCGACGACATTCATATTCGGATGTTACAACATTTACATCAGTCAGCCCTTGTAGTCCTCTTACACCTCTTCAATCTTATTTGGTCACAAGGAGTTCTTAGCCAGCTGTGGAAATCCGCCATTGTTCTCCCTTTCTGCAAGCCGGGTACTACTGGACATGATGCCTCCCACTATCGTACCATTGCTCTTACTAGTGCAGTTTACAAAGTGATGGAACGTCTAGTAAATCGACGTTTAATGTGATATTTAGAGAGACAACAGTCTCTCCACTAGTCAATATGGCTTTCGTAAGGGACGATCTATCATAGACCCCTTACTACGCTTGGATACGTACTGTCGTAACGCCTTTGCTAATAACCACTCGGTTATTGCCATATTTTTTGACCTTGAGAAGGCATATGACACAACTTGGAGGTAAAATATTTTGGCCCAAGCCCACTCCTTAGGCCTCCGAGGCAATCTACCATCCTTCCTTAAGAGCCTTTTAACTGACAGACATTTCCGTGTTCGAGTCAATAATGTTCTTTCCCCGGACTTTGTCCAAGCTAAAGGCGTCCCTCAGGGATGTGTTCTGACCACAACACTTTTTCTCCTTGCCATAAATGATTTGGCCTCTGTTCTTCCATCCAATATTTGGTCATCACTCTATGTTGATGACTTCGCTATTGCTTGTGCAGGCATTGACTGTCACCTCATTACAGTTTCTCTCCAGCATGTGGTCGACCGTTTTTCCAATTGGGCCACCACGCATGGGTTTAAATTTTCCAGTACGAAAACTCGCCAAATTACTTTCACTAGACGCTCTGTCATCTCCGATCATCCTTTGTACCTCTATGGCTCCCGTATCCCTGAACGTGATAGTCAGGTTATCCTGGAAACCTCACATTACCTCTCTGAAGGCAACTTGTCACAGCCGGTTGAACCTTCTTAAAACCCTTGCTCATCTTTCATGGGGAGCTGATCGTCGAACTCTCCTTCGCCTACATTCAGCCCTCATTTTATCGGAACTCGATTATGATGACCAGATCTATTCAGCGGCCTCTCCTGCTACTCTCTCTAGCCTTAACCCCATCCATCACCAAGGATTACGTTTATGTCTTGGTGCTTTTCGCTCTTCCCCTGTTGAGAGCCTCTATGCAGAAGCGAATGTTCCATCCTTATCTGATCCTTATCTGATAGAATGGTCACCGATATTAGTAGACATTATTTGCTCGCCGGCCCTGTTTGCTCCGTCCCTTCTCTCTTTGCCTACGTTCGCTCTTAACTTCCCTCCGGTTACCACCTTTATGTTCATGTAGCATCTCACTTTTCCCTACCCCCCTGGGAAGTTCCAGCTGTTCGGGTCTGTTCTTTCTCACTCCCTTGCTCGAAAGCCTAACTGCCTACGGTGGCTTCCCGCTCTCTTTTTCTTGACCACTTCCACTCTCATTCTCATGCCATCGCAGTGTACACAGATGGCTCTAAGTCTTCTGACGGTGTCGGATTCGCAGCAGTGTTTCCGGACAGCGTCGTGCGAGGGCATTTACTATCTTCGGCTAGCATTTTTACTGCTGAATTGTATTCAATTCTTGCAGCACTTATTCGTATCGCATCTATGCCTGTCATCATTCGTGGTAGTCTTGCTTCCTTAGTGCTTTACAGGCTATTCGGAAATTTGATACACCTCACCCCCTAGTTCTCCGTATCCAACTTTGGCTACGCCGTATCTCTACCAGGCATAGATATTGTTTTTTGTTGGGTCCCTGATCATGTCGATGTATAGGACAATGAACAGGCAGACACTGCTGCGCGGTCAGCAGTACATGACCTACCAATTTCATATAGAGATGTTCCATTTCTGGGCTATTTTGCTGTAATATCTACCCACATTCACACCCGTTGGCAACAACGTTGGTCAACTCTGCTCGGTAACAAACTTCATTCTATTAAACCGAGCATAGGTTACTGGCCGTCTTCTTGTCATCAGTGCCGAGGTTGGGAGACTACTCTCTCCCGCCTTCGCATTGGCTACACTCGTCTTACTCATGTGTATCTCATGGAGAAGCACCCTGTTCCTCTCTGTGAGCAGTGTCAAGTTCCAGTATCGATTAGTCACATTCTGTTACAGTACTCTATATCAACGAGCACGCAGAATTTACCTCCAACGTCGTCTCCGCTCTACTACTCTCTTTACCTTCCCTTCTTGCTGATGGACCCTCCTTTAATCCTGACTCTCTCATTGACTTCTTGACAACGACTGATTTACTCCACAAACTCGGATAATGATACCTTTCGCACTCCCCTCAGCCCTTTCTACCTCAGTCTCTTGCTGCCCTCTACCCTTTCACCATCCACTGCCCCGCTGTTCTCCGTAACCTGTTCCTCATCCATCTCCCTTTTGCCACCTGTTACCCTCGCTTCCTTCCTGCCCTGCAGCGCTGTATAGCCCTTGTGGCTTAGCGCTTCTTTTTTTATTATAATAATAATACCGATTTATATACTGGCAATTGGTCAAAGAAACTGATATTCTTAGCAGATGGTTTCTCATATCTAAATGAACTTACAATGAAGCTATTAGGAGAAGAGAAATTTGTTGTCACTGTAACGAAACTGATGATTCTTCTTAGTTTCCACACATTTGTGTCCTGATAAAGCTCACTGAGTGGGTGAAGTTTCCTCAGGAAAAACACCATAAATATTCATGTGTATCTGTCTATTAGTTTTGCAAAAGTACTGAAGAAAAATAGCTTCACTTAAGTTTAAATGTAATGGAAGGTACTAAACGGTGTCTTATCCCTACGTATCTCACTACTGCAGTTGCTTGACGCTGGTGAGGGGCTCTTGATCTAGGGAATTGGATCTGTGCTCCAGTTCCCTGAGTTGAACCTGAATGCCTTCCATCTCCCCCCCCCCCACATTCGCTGTATAATCCTAAAGGTTTAGCGCTTCCCTATGATTACAATTATACTTCATAAATGAGATTCATTGCCCATACACTTCTATATTTAAAATACGTAATTTAATTTACATTTGAATTTTTATTTCAAAATGAATCCTAAAGACGGTCATTAATATTATATAAACTAGTTAAACTTACCGAAACGTCTTTGTTTAGAAAATATAAGCATCAATAGATTACCTATTTGCCTGATGTTAGAGCAATGTTTCGTCCATTAGAGGAGATTTATATTCCATCAAATGTGAATGAGTTATGAGTGGTCTGGAGTTTTGAGACACTCTGACCGCAGGTTCAAACCCCACCCGTGGTATGGTTTGTTTGCAATCGTGTCATTACGAATTCGTGAGTCAAGTCGTGTTCCGAGATGATGTGTCAGCACTGCCATTGAATTGTTCAACAAGTTGTTGTTCTAACTGTAAAAAAAATCCGGAAACCTGCCACCATTGGATTCGATCTTTAATTTCTGTTTAAGATTAATTGCTTTGAAATTTTAATAATTAACTGAGAACAGTTTTTAATTTATGCTTTCCATATTATTTCCGTTTTTTTCAATTTAAATCAAATTTTTTTTAAGTATTTGTAACTTCTTTAATTTATGTTTTGTATAGACCTGCTGAACATGGGAGTTCTAGCCCCAAGTAATTGAAACAGTACTTGCGATATACAAGAACCTAGACGAAAAGATTTTGTAGATCCCTTAAATATATTAGCAATGCTGTAACTATAGTGGCTGTGACAATACTCGTGCACAAACAGTTGACAGGAGACTGGGAATGCTAATCAGGTTGGTGATATAGAAGAGGATTGCCTGTTTCATTAGGATTTGTTGTGGTTGAGCCCATCTCAGAGGGAATCAAGTATGCATGGCCTGCCCTTTGAAACTCACGTATTATGTCTTAAGTGTCCCAGAGTCTGTTGATGACAGTTACAGAGCACTGGCAGAATAATTCGCTTGCATCCTCTCGTGCACAGGCTGTAACAGAATAAACACACACCCTACTATGGGGCTGGTGGTGGTATACTCAGGAAGGAAGGTTGCTCCATCTGGTATTAGTGAAAAATCAAACAAGTAAGGTTAAAAATATCCTGGTTCTCCCATCATCAAAGACAGTGTTATGAGTGTTAAAGAATAGTAATCCCATGGATGGCCATTTAGGTGTGAAAAAGACATTAAGATGCTGTGCTATGCATCTCTGTGATCCACATACACTCGGAGAATTTTTTGATAAAAAGGCATACCATTTTTGAAAATACAATAAATGGTGAGATCAGACTAACAGACATTTTGTTCAGGTTTCCCACAATTCAGCAAATTAAGTCCTTTCAAAAATTTCTTCTTAAAGGTTTCAATATTTTTTTCATTTATTTTAAAGTAAAAATTAGTAAATTTGTACCAAAATAACCTTAGAAAAAATTTCATTTAGCGTAATCCAACTAAATATATATTAAATAAGTTTAAAATAATTTAATAATAAACAAATACAATGAAAAATATTTTTTTCGTTAGGTTCAGAATGGCTTTTGCAACATTTTTACATACACAAATTTTTTCTTGCCTTTTTCGGCAAGAAGAGCGTTGCTGTTTAAGCCAAAGTCGCAAGTTTTACCTATTCTGCACGACATATTTATGTATGTATGCATGCATGTCGTGTCTAATAAGCCGAACTCCCTCAAAAATTAGATTACCATAAAAATTATATTACAGAATTAAAATTTTTCATTCTGGTGTGTATAGCATAGGCCAGATTAAATTTATTTAATATTGGTTAAAAATCAATGGTATTCAGTTTTCTCGTTATGTTCAGATTGATTTTCGCTGACTTATGGCAAAACCAAATTTTCATTCTGGTAATTAGGCCAATCTCGGCGACGACACATTATGTATGTCTTGCCGAATATGTAAAACTTGCGATCTTGGCTTAAATAGCAACGTTCATCTTGCCATATTAGACAAGCGAAAATTTGTGTATGCAATAATTATGCAAAAATCATTCTGAACCTAACGAAAAAAATATATTTTATTGTTTGTTTATTATTAAATTATTATAAACTTGTATAAAATATATTTAGTTGGATTAGGCTAAAATAAATTGCTTTTGTTATAATAACGTTAGGTAAGTTTTCTAAGGTTCTTTTGGTGCAAAATTGTAATTTTTTTCATTAAAATTGATGAAAAAAATATATCTTTAGACGTATAAGAGAAAATTTTAAAAAGGACTTAATTTTAAATGAGTTCTTGCACGACATATATATATATGTCGTGCCGAATATGTAAAACTGGTCAATTAGCAAGAACACGTTTAAAATTAAGTCCTTTCTGATATTTTCTCTTATACGTTTAAAGATATATTTTTTTCATTAATGTTAATGTAATTTTTTTTTTTAATTTTGCACCGAAAGAATCTTAGAAAACTTACCTAACCTTATTATAACAAGAACAATTTATTTTAGCCTAACCCAACTAAATATGTTTTAGATTTGTTTACAATAATTTAATACTAAGCAAACCCAGTGAAATATATTTTTTTCGTTAGGTTCAGAATGATTTTGACGAAATTATTGCATACACAAATTTTCACTTGTCCAAGATGAGCGTTGCTATTTAAGCCAAGATCGCAAGTTCCGCCTATTCGGCACGACATATATATATATATATATATATATATATATATATATATATATATATATATATATATATATATATATATATATATATATATATATATATATATATATATATATATATATAATTATATATATAATTATATATATATATATATATATATATATAATTATATATATATATATATATATATATATATATAATTATATATATATATATATATATATAGATAATGTATGTATATATATATATATATATATATATATATATATATATGTTTGTAAAACTGGTCAATTAGCAAGAACTCATTTAAAATAAAGTCCTTTCTAAAATTTTCTCTTGTACGTTTAAAGATATATTTTTTTCATTATGGTTGATGAAAAGTTTATAATTTTGCACCAAAAGAATCATAGAAAACTTACCTAACCTTATTATAACAAGCGTAATTTATTTTAGCTTTATCCAACTAAATATATTTTAGATTTGTTTACAATAATTTAATGCTAAGCAAACACAACGAAATATATTTTTTCGTTAGGTTCAGAATGATTTTGGCGAAATTATTGCATACACAAATTTTCACTTGTCCTATATGGCAAGATGAGCGTTGCTATTTAAGCCAAAATCGCAAGTTCTGCCTATTCGGCACTACATGTATGTGTGTGTGTATATATATATATATATATAATATATATATATATATATATATATATATATATATATATATAAATATATATAAATATATATATATATATATAAATTTTTTTTTTACCAATAGGAATATTTTATTACATAATATGGCACAGAAGATTTAAGAGATACATTGTTGATATAAAGGTGGCATATACGGTACATGTTGTTACGTGTGTATCACCGATTATAAGGCGAAAATCTCATCCAGCTCCTCAGAGCTGGGGCGCGTGCCCAAAATGCAGCATGCATTACCCCTTTGAACAGCCGCACTGAGCCGCTGGAACAGAAAACTAGCTGCCCTGGGATCCCTAGTTACCCTGATGAGTCTTTTTCCCAGCTCC